>NC_135227.1:20363980-20486480 GCF_052324685.1 Brachyhypopomus gauderio
GTGTTCTTTTATGACAGTAAAAAGCTGGACAGTGCTTTTCTGCCAGCCCATGTCCAGATACAGAGCACTGAGCCTGGGCTAAAAAACCTCGGGATTACCCTTCACAAGCCTACCTGGAGCCGACAGCAACAGCTGAGAGTGACGTGTGTGTGTGTGTGTGTGTGTGTGTGTGTGTGTGTGTGTGTGTGTGAGAGAGAGAGAGAGAGAGAGAGAGAGAGAGATGCACCATTCAACTCACCCCTGGCCAAACTGACAGACCTGACCATTCTAAAAAAAACCCTCAAACTTCAGTGACTAATTGAATCCCTGACAAACGTCCAGTTCACACCACCTGTTCACTGAGATCCTGGTAAACAGAGTCTTTGTTGCCTTGGCTACCCTGAAGCTCCTACTGTTTAAAACCAAAGCGTGTTGGTTTAGTGTTATAACTCCAGTAAGGAATACTCTCAGGAGTACTTCACTGCTATGTCATCCGACGCCACAGGCCAGTGGCTAAAGCTTTGCAGTACAAGCTCAAGGTTGCGTGTGTTTTGGGGGGGGGGGGGGGGGGGGGGGGGCTTTGGGGGGGGATCCACAGCTGCAGTTCCCCTCACACAGCACCGGAGCGACACTCCCCACGGCTGCTTCATGCGGAGACATCTGTCGGACGCGTCGGAGGCTAAAGGACCGCATTCCCGCGCTATTCTGGGTGTGGACGACAGAAGCGAGTTCTGCATTGTCTTCGGGGCAAATGTGAGATGAGCCGTTATTGTATCTGTCAGTACCATAGCCCAATCAAAAGCCAAGCCTTCATCCAGCAGGTACGCGGTGCTACTAACACCCCGACCACAGGGGGGCGCACAACATCACCTCCCACAAACAGGGCAGAACACCCACATGTACAGTCAGGCCTGCTCGAACCACAGCTGAAAGAAAGGACGACAAATCTAGAGTTGGCCAGGTAGGAGTTTTACTAAGTATTCAGATTAGTTAGAGGTTGTTTTGGTGGGTTTTTTTTCAAATATTTGATTTTCTAACTACTAATGCTCTACATTCTCTGGACGTATGCCCCATGGAAGCCAGAGTGAAGCAGAACTTTGAACTCTGACCTCACTCTCTTGACAAACACATCCTGAATCCACTTTTAAACTACTCTAAACAGCTGAGGAATCTGTTGGTTGAGGTGGATTAACACTGGGCCACAACACAATGCTCTAGTCTCCAGTCGTGCACTCAGCCTCCGTTAGCAGCCCTCTGCACACCTGTGCAGTGTTTAGTCTGTGAGGGCTAACCCTGTCAGGACTCTTCTCTGATCCAGGACCCCGAGCGTAGACCATCCTCCACGAATCATCACGACAACGCAAACACACACAGTGGCTCAATCCTGGTGCAGTCATGCCAGAACACGACAAGAGTGCAAACATTAAATAAATCAGCACGTTAAATACATAAATCTATCTGCAAAACACAAGGCTAGAAGCTTTAGTTAAAGAAGAGTTAGTGCACACAAACATACTCGAGACGGGAAGAGGTGAAGAGCACACGAGGAACAGCACAGACCTCACAGTGCTGCACGAGTCCAGTGTTAATTCTACGATTGTGTAGTAATGACGGGACTGGTGTCAAAGGTTAATCTGGGGTCACACAAGAGACCTTGTTGAGCTTGGCGTAGTCGATGAGGTCAGGCCTGTGCCTGTGTATTAGGGCGCAGAACGCTAGGCCATCTTTCCAGCTTCACCACAAAGGGGTCATTGGGGTCATGTTGAGGGTGAAAGGTCAAAAGGAGAAATTTAAGTGCCAACATGATACAACAATTGTTTTTTATTTTATTTTAATCAGCTACTAATAATAATTATAATAATAATAAGTAGAAAGTTTTCAATCTGCTTAGTGTTTTGAATTTGTATATGTATTGTTTTAAATATATTTGTGAAGTACGAACCTGACGTGGAAGTTCTGTACGTTAACGTTCCTGTAGGGGGCGGTCTTCCTCTGGCACCACAGGAGTAATCCTTCCTTAGCAGAGGTTTCTACAACGGGACAGAACGGTCTTGAGTTGCAGCTGTGTTATAGCAACATGCCTTTTGAAAGCAGTTAGATTTATTCATGCTCGTGTGTGCACACATCTGAGGGCCCTGCGGCCTGGTTTCACTGTGAGGAACACAGCGTGTGAGGTCTCCTACGTGTGATGAACAAACGTAACTGTGAGGAACACAGAGTGTGAGGTCTCCTGTGTGTGAATAAACCTGACTTGACTAATCTGGTAACTCTAACTCAAACCTGTAGAGACCATAAAAATAACAGCCATTAATCTCATGTAAGTGTGTGTGAGTTAATGCCCTGATAAAACCACTCACGGCTGTCAGACCCCCACATGCACATACTTCAAATAGCAGCCAGTCAACATTGAGCACACAAACACTGAACACACAAATGTCCCCATTTCCTTTAGTTACAAATACATTTCTCAATGGTAAAATCTGTGTTTGCAGTTACAAACAAAGTCCTATGGGCTTTTCGCTGGTTCAATAAAATGTCATGACGACATTCTCTGAAGAGCACACTTCACAACTCACCACAACACACCACAAACACACCAGCTGTTTTCCTAACTGATCATTGCAACTATAAAGGTTTACCAGGAAAATTATTATAATACTGTTGAAATGTTTGTTGTATGCTTGTTATATTTTTTATACTGTAAATAAGGATTAAAGTAAACAAGTCAACAGGCAAAAGGTTTTACTGCTATTCTAATAATATGTTTTGTGTTTCAGCCCGTTTATACGGGCACGACCCTGGACACATTTAGCATCGTTAGTGTAGCTGTTACTCAGGTTGTGTCTGTGTTTACTGAGCAGATACAGAGCTGTTAGGTTTCGTGTTACTTTCCTGTATATTTAGTTATTTTTATTGTACATGGTACTTTAAACACATCTCCGTTATTTCCTGTAAAACCAGTTGCGAGTGCTGTGTTAACTGTGTAAATACCATTGGTATTAGTCTACTTAGTGGTTTGTGTACCTTCTACTGAGATGTCCTGAATGGCAAATCGGAGGATGATAGTCCAGATCATACCAAGAGTCATCTTCACATTCCCATCCACGATTTCTATGGCAACCAGGGAAGATTTAAAACTGTTGTATATCAGAAGTGAGTGTGCAGACACACTGCAATACAGCAACCGCTTATTTCAGTGGCAGAAAGCACAGACACATGTTCATGTGGAGATGGAGATGGAGCCCCAGTTAGGTGGTGTCTGTCAGCCTGTGGGACCAGTGGACACGTTCCTCTAGGAGGGTGACGCACACACACCTTCTGCTCCTATGGAGACCAACTTGACTCCTTTGCTGGTGATGAAGTCCAGGGCTTTGTTGACATTGGCTATCTTGTGAAAACGCATTTTTCCTCGGTCAGGCTTGGGCAACCGCTCACCTGGAACAGTAATCCCATGACAAAGAGAAGGAAACACTTCACCACACAGCTGAAGGTGCAGGAAACACTTCACCACACAGCTGAAGGTGCAGGAAACACTTCACCACACAGCTGAAGGTGCAGGAAACACTTCACCACACAGCTGAAGGTGCAGGAAACACTTCACCACACAGCTGAAGGTGCAGGAAACACTTCACCACACAGCTGAAGGTGCAGGAAACACTTCACCACACAGCTGAAGGTGCAGGAGGACGAGAGCAAACCTCCGTCTGCTTCATCTAGAGTTTGGGTGGTGCAAATGGGTGAAACCAAGGATAGAAAACATCCTTCCACACACACATTTAGCCATTTGTCCACCTACAATTATTATTGTTTTTATGTGTGTGTGTGTGTGTGTGTGTGTGTGTGTGTGTGTGTGTGTGTGTCCACCTGAGATGACTTCGAGCAGTAGCATAAGCTTGAGACCGTTTCTGAAGTCTTCCTCTATGTTGTCAATCGAAGTGCCAGCCTTCCGCAGATGGGAGTTACACCAAGCAGTAAACGTCTACAAGGTAGGCAGGTATACACACACACACACGCATGCACACGCACGCATACACATACAAACACACACACACAAACACACACTTTATTTACTGCATGAGAAAAACAGAAAATAAAGAAATGCACACCAATCTTTAGACAAGTCTTACGATAAATCCTAGAATAGTAAATTGTAGATCTATAATCTTATACAGTAGTTTAACTCAATATCAAGTCAATATCAAGACCTGTACCTGATGCATGGCTATAGCCAAGATACAACTCTTTCCCAACACTTACCAAGCACACTTACCAAACAAACCACAGACATTTACCAAGCACTCTTACCACAGACCCTTATCAAGCACTCTTACCAAGCTCTCTTAACACAGACCCTTACTAAACACTTACCAAGCACACTTACCACAGACCCTTACCAAGCACTTTTACCAAGCACACTGACTACAAACCCTTACTAAACACATTAAGCACTAAGCACCTTAACCAAACATACTTGCCACACTCTTCAAAAAGACTTACCAAGCACACTTACTAAACAATATAACCAATCACTCTTACTACAGACCCTTACCAAACACTTAGAAAATATTTTTACTGAAGACCTTTACCAAACACTCTTTCCAAACACCCTTATCACAAACCCTTATCAAAGAATCCCACCAAAGACTCTTACCAAATACCATTACCAAAGACACTTACCAGTGATGATTAATAAACATAGCACAAACATTTTTCTTTTTTTTAAATAAAAGACTAAATGTATTTTAGAAGCTCACAGAAATCTCACTTATATTTTGTTGATCCATCTAAAAACACAACACAACTCTTAACTAGTCAGGCTGTTGTCACAATGACTCTGTGTTGATAAAATTATAATGGTATATATTGACTTTATTAACAGGAAACTATTTGCTTCCTAATAGCAAGAAAAAAGGGTGTTTTATGTTTTTGACAACTAATATTGGTAATTTTGTATTAAGTTTATTTGCTTAACATTGGACAAGCAATCATATAGCAATCACTGGGACTGGTTAAGGAGACCACTGACTGGTTAAGGAGACCACTGATTAGTTAAGGAGACCACTGACCGGTTAAGGAGACCACTGACCGGTTAAGGAGACCACTGACCGGTTAAGGAGACCACTCACTGACTGGTTAAGGAGACCACTCACTGGTTAAGGAGACCACTGATTAGTTAAGGAGACCACTGACCGGTTAAGGAGACCACTGACCGGTTAAGGAGACCACTGACTGGTTAAGGAGACCACTGACCGGTTAAGGAGACCACTGACTGGTTAAGGAGACCACTGACTGGTTAAGGAGACCACTGACTAGTTTGCTTCTGCCTTGGATGAATTCGTTAGTTTGTTTGATGAAACAGGCAGTGCAAGAGGTTCAGTCTTAACGCGGCAGATTCAAATACAAAAGCAGCTCCTCAACTTGCTTATTTCTGTAACTTTGGCATATAATGAAGACTTATTATTTATTCTGTTTAGTTTTACACTACCCACAAACATGAATGAGATGGCGTGCTAAAACCACTCTTCTGGCGTTCCTGTCTGTAGTGTAAAGCTCTGGGTATAACGTGGCATGACCCGAACACAGCCTGCGCTTGGAGCCATTAAAATAGAACCGGACTCAACGCAGTCATAGCAGAGCAGATCAAAGCTTTATGGAGTCCGGAGTGCATTCCTGTTGAGGTAAAGAGTTAAATTTAGGTCCATCTACTCGGCCTGCTCCGATAATGGAGGTAAGAGGCGAGCTCCATGCTGGAGGGCAGACACTCATGAGATAGCCGTGACCTGCAGGGCACATATCCCTGTGCGGACTGATTGGATGGGAAAGAATGTCATTCATTCGTGGGGAGCGTGCCACTTCAGCGAAGTTATGCAGAGAACTGTGTCCATCGCGGCGATTTACAAAATACACATGGTTATTGCAGGTAACATACAGCAGGCTTGGGCGATAACGTTAGCTTAGACAAACGAGCATCGCCCCAAAATTCTAGTAATATTTATTTGCGAATTCAGTTAAGTAACTTAAGTGATCAATATAGGGCCTTTAATCGTTGCTGTCACATTATTATCTGCTGCATCACAGTGAGAGATTAGAAGTAAAAAAAAAACCTTGTTAAAGAAACAAGGACAGTGTCACGGATGCAAACATTGCAAATATATTTCATTGCAAACAGCCAATCTGTGAATAGATTTTATTACAATATTCAGTAATATGTCCTGAGGCCAAAATTAAGGTGATGATTACAAGTAACTAAGAGTTGAAACACAATGTAGAAGACAGAGAGTTCTACAGGACCAGCGGCAATCTCACGGTCTCTCAAACCCCCCCCCCACCCCCCCCCACCCATCCTCCTCTCCGTCTGTGTGTCGATCTACCTCTCTCTCTCTCTCTCTCTCTCCCCCTCTCCCCTACCTCATCTCTCTCTCTCTCTCTCTCTCTCTGTGCTGATATCTCTCTCTCTCACTGTCAATCAACTCCGCTCTCTGATTACGGTACCATGCTAATCTCACATGCCTCCACGTTCATCAGAATAGTGTGACAACTGTAATTGTACTGAGGGTTCACTTCCACAGAACCACGTTCCTGTTCCACATTGGTAATGGTGGTGGCCACCAGGGGAACATGCTTAGAACTTCATTTGATCTCATCGGCTTGGTTAATGCCTTTGTGTTTTAAGCTATTCTAAGAGGACTGCCCATGTCGCTGTGGGTGTGTGTGTGTGTGTGTGTGTGTGTGTGTGTGAGAGAGAGAGAGAGAGAGAGAGAGACTTTAGGAAGATTAACTCAATTCCCCAGGAAGACAATCGTCCCAGGAGGACAGAGGACAGACGTTCCCATAGATTTTACCCCAGCTCCTTGTGATTTTTGCACTCTTGTCACACTTTAAAACAATGTTTCAATCTCACAAAAACCTCATCAAGAGACTCATAAGAGACAGAAACAAACAAAGGCATTCCTCCCCAAGGACACGGGGTTGACCCACTCTAGTACCGTTTGGTCCTGCGGTTAAAATTAGGACCGGTGACGTCATGGCGCGTTTAAGCCTGGTTTTTACGCGTCGCGAGCGGCGCGAGGGTCCGCGCGTCAAAAAATGACGTAATCGCAGTGGCTCCCCGTGCGCGAGTGCCTCGCGCGCTGTCGATTCGCGAGGTCGCGCACCTCTCGAATTTTGTAACTTTGCGCCTCAGCGCAATAAACAAAGTCATGTTTGCAGGGTTCATACACCTTTATAAGGTGGAATTAAAGCACTTGTACGTCACTTTCAAGGTCAATTTCAATATTTCCCAGCACGATAAACTTAATTAAGTTAAATATTTATATATATACTCGAAATGATTCTAAATAATTCACTTTTTAATCACATTATTTAATGGTGGTTTATTTTCAAAACGCCCAATCTTAACGTCTTCACGTTCTCATGTTCGTCCTGGAATTACAAGAGGCTCGTATTTGTTAATGTAATTACAAGAGAACTGTTCAGTCAGACAGATATTTGTTGTGAAATGAAGTAATTACAATTTCAAGCATTTTCAAGTACTTTAGCCTAAATTTCAGCACTTTTTAAATCTGAAACACAAAGCAACATTAAAATTCGTCAGGTAAATGTTCCTTCCCCTGTTTTTGAGGGGTATTTATTTATACTACCACATATCGTTAAGCGCGTCTGTCGACGGTGCGCGTGCCGGACTGGGGCTGTGCGCGTGCTGCGCTCGCAGGGGCTCGCGGGGCTGTCGGACTTTACTCGCTGCATCCGCGTGAAGACGTGTCGTCGGGGGGACCCAGACCTCTAACGAACTGGTCCTACATTAACGCCACGCCAGTCCCCCGTAGGCCAAAGTTCACAATCACGAAACTGTTGTATTTTTGGGGGTAGTTCTGTTGGGAAGGCGCTTTGGTGTTGTCTTTAACCTTTAACCTTCTAGTGTGCGTCTTACCTTGCGCTGCTGTTTCTCCCAGGCAGGGTCTAGCAGAAGGTCTCGGTCCCACTCTTCCTCCTGAATCATGTACTCATCCTCATCGTATCCGTTGTCGTACGGCATCATAACTTCCATCCTTCCTTCTGTGTTTCTGTATCTTGGTGAGCTAGGGTGCTTTTAGAAGACTTCAGGCCACGGATCGTTAGATGTTATCTGATCTTCGCTTTCTGCTGTTACCGTGGATCACTCGTTATCTTTTGCTCTCTCTCTCTCTCTCTCTCTCTCTCTCTCTCTCTCTCTCTCTCTCGCCGTTGTACCCAGCTCTGACCGCCGTCTGTGCGCCCTAACCGCGCTGAGAGCGCTGGTGTCAATTAGTACTAACAGGTCACGTGATCCTCTGTCCCACCGCCCTGCACGCGAAGACTCACACCCCTTCACTCCGTATGTCTGTCCGTTTGTGTCCCTCTCTCCACCCCCTCTCTCCTCCTCTCACACCCATACACTCTCTCTCTCTCTCTCTCTCTCTCTCTCTCTCTCTCTCTCTCTCTCTCTCTCTCACACACACACACACACACATACACTATCTATTTCTCTCACACACACACTCACACATACACACTCACACACAATAGCTCTCTCTCACACACACACTCACACACATACACACTAACACATATACACTCACACACACATACACTATCTCTCTCTCTCTCTCTCTCTCTCTCTCTCTCTCACACACACACACACACACACACTCACACATACACACACTATCTCTCTCTCTCTCTCTCTCTCACACACACATACACACACTATCTATCTCTCTCTCTCTCTCTCTCACACACACACACACACACACACACACACACACACACACACACACACACACAGTGAAACACATGAGTAAAAGAAACAGAACATTTCAGACACATTCTTCATCTGTGTATAAAAAGTGATTTTCAATCAGTAGTAGGAGGAATCGGTTTATATTACCAAAAGTAGATGTTGAAGTCAGAACATTCACGCACGTGGTTCTAACGTCCTAACAGCGCGCGCTTCTCCCTGGTGTGATTGGTTGTACAAGGTTGTAACTGTTACAGTAATTGTAAAACGACCTTGGGTATCAGGCACTATATAAATGTAAGTTTATTTCATTCAAGAGTGTAGATCAGTTTTTTCGTTGAATTTCCTAAATTCTTTGCTGCCACAGTAATAACCGGCAATGCAAACATAAATGTTATTACAAGGTCCAATAGTATTATAATGTCTTGCCATTGGAAATTTCATATCCTTAATTCTGATGGTCTGAAGCTGTTCAAGAAACTGATCACAAGCTGATGAAGGACACTGTCCTAAACGTCCTATTACTTTGGAAACGTCACAACATATCTGTGTGTGTGTGTGTGTGTGTGTATACACTTGCGGGTCCCATGCAGGTGTCAGTATAGTTCACCCACACAGTGACATTACTCACTGAGTATTGGGTAGACAATACTCTACAGAGCATAACGAAGACCAATACTGTACAGACGATACATTCATTGGTAATATTCAGCTCCATGAATACCTTCTACATCTATAGAGCGCCCTTCTCAAGGAAAAGGGGTGGTGTACCATTGAGCGTACACAAGAGGGCGCACCAGACACCTCGTGGACAACTATAAAGGCCCATTCACACCCTACGGTAATTACGGATACGGACCCTTTCGTCCGGTTCCGGAGGTCGTTTCATCCGTCAGTGGGTCCGTTGCCAGAGCGCTTACGAATCCGTAGTAACGGAGCAATATAAACCGCAAATCAGGGGGCAGTAGAGAGTCAGAAGCATCGAACGTACACCAATTCGGGAAAATCAATGAAGAAGAGTACTGGACTTTAAAAAATGACGCTCGAGTTAGAAGAGAAACTTTGCGAGTTGGTTAGAGGCTACATTCTGCTACGGTGCCAGGTCATCGCGATAAACAGCGATGCAAAAACAGCTGGGAGGAGATTGCTGGTGCGCTGGTGCCGGAAATTTGACTATACTGCCCTCTAGAGGATGTATTTAAAAAAATCATAACAACGTTGGAAACGGAAAGAGGTATAGTGGCCCCCTACGGAGGCTACGTTTGGTACGGACGGACGAAATTCGTCCGTGTCCGGAGGTATAAAGCAGGCTTAAGACTACAGCCGCCAGACACCGTGTACAGGGCAATAATGCAACAGGACTAATTGGACACATTATTTTTATTTCTGTAGAAAATATCACACATTCAAAAACATTTTACATACATACAAAAACACATAAAAGTTTTTGACCTCTTAAGATAAATAAAAATCGTTTTGCATTGACCCCAGGACTCTAGATCTCATATTTGGTTTAGTTTCTTTAAATAAAAAAAATATTTATTGAATGTGCAAGCCCTTGTTCAGTTTTACTTAAGATGATTTCTGTTTTAACTTCAGAGTGTTTGTATTTAAAACCGCTCTTTTGGTCAGAAATGAATTCCTAAAGATGCACTCAGCTTTGAGTGACCACACCCCCTCTTCCTGAGTGGAGAGACCACACCCCCTTTTCCTGAGTGGGAGAGACCACACCCCTTCTTCTCTTTCTCTGTCCTTCTGTTCTGTGTTTGGAGTGCTTGGTTGTTTCAGTGGTTAAAGTTTAGACTTCAAACAGATTAAAGCTAAATGCCCATGAATATTCCCATAACCCGATCCAGTGTGTGTGTGTGCGTGTGTGTGTGTGTGTGTGTGTGTGTGTGTGTGTGTGTGTGTGTGTGTGTGTGTGTGTACAGGTGTTTGTGTTTGCAGTGTGGACGGAGACAGAATGACAGCCCCTTGATTTTAGCTCGACACACAAATACAATCCACCCAGAAATGTCTTTGGGTAATTTTTCTTCAAGATTAGTCCTAAACATGGAGTTAAAAGGACTTATGATTGCAAATCTCCATTAAGTACATGACTAGGGTTAAACCACAGAATCAGGCCTCCTTAAAAGACTTGAACTGGATCTCTCCACCTCCATGACCAGTGAGGGACAGTGAGATCTTCTGCCCAGCGAGCTCCACCCAAGTGTCAGGCATCGAGCTCGGTGGAAGAGGACAGGGGGTGGAGGATGTGGGGGTCAGGGGTGGAGGATGTGGGGGTCAGGGGTGGAGGGAGTTGGGGGGGGGGGTCTGTCGTCATCTGGAGAGCTCATGGCATCCTGGGGCCTCATGGGAAGAAGGGAAGAGGAAGTAGAGGAGGAAGAGGAGGAAGTGATGAAGAGGAGGACTCTCGTTCCCTTCGTCATTCCACCTCACTGAGACTGCAGGGGCGGCGGAACTCCTGGCCTCTCTCATGGATCCATTTGTTCGACACTGGAGGAAATAGAGGAGTGACAGCAGGCGTCAGGAGAAGCTTCTAGAACCTGCAGGTTTCTCCTCAGGTCTGACATCACCTGGTGCAGAAACTCCTGCACTGGTGAGGTGTGTTTGGAATCTACTGAGACATCCTTTAACCCGAGTTATCAAAGTTAATCCAGACACGTACGTCCAGACATCCCAGAATGAGAACAAGCCTCCTCTCACCTGCTGGACAGGACTAACGTTTAGCCCAGGTGTCTAACTGAACTATAGTGTAGTGGAACAAAACCCCACGAGAGCATTAACGTGGCGTCTCAACCACAGATTAGAACCGGGATTAAAGCAGCACAAGACCTCTGAGTTGTGTAAGTACACAAGTGCACCAGGATGTGAGCAGGACGTCTCCCGTGTGGCGTGTGCCGGGGCAGTAGAACACTCACCCCACTTGTTGCCCACCAGAACAGGGCAGGCAGCGTGCCGTGTGCTGTAGTCACCCTCCCCACTGGCAAACAGGTTATACCAGAACACGGCTGTGCCCTGCAACACGTTCAAAAGGAGAAAAAGTATAAAACTATTAACGCATTCAGTATTTAGTAAGAGCCCAATCATGGATGAGATTGTTGCCTTTTTAGCCTAAGGGTTAGTTTACAGTGTCCAATCAGCAGAGGTGTCAATTCCAGGTTCAGAAAGTATAAGTCCTCGCCAGGATTTTGCTCAAGCTTGCTAGATTTTCTAATTAGTGCAATCCAGATCAAATTAGTGGAATCAACACAATCCAGGAAGCCTGAGCAAAATCCTGGTGAGGACTTTTACTTTCTGAACCTTGAATTTACACCTCTGCCAATCAAAGATGAGATTGTTACCTTTTTAGGCCACACTGCAGCCCCAACATCTGTGAACACAGTGGCGCCCCCTGCTGCCACGTCACTCATCTGCAACAGGCAGTTCAACAAGCTCCACATTTATTGAGCACAGAATTTTTTCCTACAGTCCATCAATAAATTGCAATAATAAATAATAATAATAACAACAACCAAGCATGTAAACAGAACTAAATATTATCAGATACAACTCTTCACTCTTGATAGAGAAACATGAACAAAGGGACTCCAGTGAACAGCAGAGATGGAGAGATGAAGGGATAGAGAGATGGAGAGATGGAGGGATAGAGAGATGGAGAGATGCTAAACAGACGAATGTGACTCACATAGAAGAGCCAGGTGGCGATTCTGTTTCCAGTGCCGAGTTCTTTAAAGGCGTCTGGCTCGTCTTTCTGCACACACACAAACCCAAACCCATTAATAGCAGAACTGCTGAATGGTGGATCCTGTTAGTATCTGAGGAGGAGGAGGAGGAGGAGGAAGGACTCACCCTGCCGAAGTCAAAATGGGGCTCATACTGCCCTCCGACCCCGTAGTTCGCAACCTGAACACACACACACACAACACTTTCAGCAGGTCTTCACTGCTAAGCAACACAAGGGCACTTTGCCCGGTGTTGTGAGGGGATTTGGAGCACCGACCAATAGCAGTGCAGCACAGGGAATTAGAAAGTATGGAAATATCATCTGACTGGTCAATTGATCAACAAAGATCATCTGATTGGTCAAGCGTGTCCCTCACCTGCAGCTCCTCGGCCGTGTCCATGTTAAGACCTGTGACATCCTCCAGTCTCTGGTTGATCCTTGCAACTACTGGGTGGTCTTCACCAGTCAGCCAGGCACTAGAGAAAGAGGTGGAGAGACTTTCAGGAGAAGGGCAAATTAAACAGTTCATTAATTAGTCGAATTAATACATTCCTGATGAGGTCAAGCCATCAGACAATTTACCAAGCACAGGCTTGGGATGACATGTGAAAGAGAAGAAAAGTGTAAACTAGGCAAGACGTGTGAATACAGGACATGTCCCAAAGATCAGGACTCGCCAACTAAACTCCAGGGGCCTGAAGTCAGATGGACGCTTGTTAAATGTGAGTATAGAGGTGAAGAGATGATAAAGAGGGAAAGAGTAAACATGCAGGAAAAAACAAAGTGAAGAACAGCATGTGGAATGTGTGTGTGTGTGTGTGTGTGTGTGTGTGTGTGTTTGTCACTTTCTCCTCTTACACAGGTAACAAGAAAACATTTACCAGACAGAGACATTTGAGGGGGGTGGGGAGACAGAGAGCGAGAGACAGAGAGAGACAGAGAGAGAGAGAGAGAGAGACAGACAGTGTCAGAGAGAGAGACAGAGAGAGACAGAGGTAGTATCAGTGGCGGACTTAGCAATTTGAGGGCTCATGGCGAATTTAGCTATTGGGCCCATCAACATATGGGCCCCCCTAGCTAAAATATGCAAGAAATAAGTTAGCTAGTCAGGGGGCCCCTACAGTGGGTTGCAGTAGGAGGGGCCCAAGGCAGTTGCCTAGCCACGCCTCTATGCAAAGACCGCCTCTGGGTAGTATGTAGGTATCTCAGATACTCAGATAAAGAATGCCTCAGGCTTTCGATGGCAAAACACTTTACTTGCAGGTAACTGTCAAGTATCCAAGCAGTCAGCAGTGTGCACAGAAGTCCAACACATCGGAAAACGCTCGAGGCTATAAAGATCGCCTCCGTCACCGAAATTCCAGTCATGCCGAATCTCCTGAAAATCTGTTTTTATTGGACGCTCTCCAGAAAACGTATCTCCAGTCAACCAATGAGAGGAGACCATCTCTCATATCAGTGCCAGGTCAGAGTGGAAAAGCTGTGGTCTGCTGTGTGGAATCTGAGAAACACACAGATAATCTCTTCTCCCTCACACTCCTCTTCCTCACACTCCTCTTCCTCACACTCCTCCTCTCAAGTCCACACATTCTAGTTCAACATTGACATGACGACACAAATCTGTTGCCAAAGTGACAAAATGTCTCAGTCTCTCCCGTGTCTCTCCCCTTTCTCTCCTCCCTCTCCACACGTTTCTCCCGACATTTAAAATATACGTGCACACGCTCACGTAGGATCTCCATTAAAACCTTACAAAACCCCCACAGATTAAAGCAAACCAGCAAAAACATGGTCACAGTAACCCCACCCAACGTCTCCATGTGAGTTACACACACACACACACACACACACACACACACACACACACACACACACACACACACACACGTAATGAACAGGGTGAGTTAAACCTCTCTGGTGTGGATGGCAGAGTTACTGGGCCTTCTATGTATATCCTGTTAAAGGGTTATTTTAGTCTGTAGACTCAAACAGATGGTTATGAAGAACCAAAGATAAGTCTGTGTGTGTGTGTGTGTGTGTGTGTGTGTGTGTGTGTGTGTGTGTGTGTGTGTGTGTGTGTGTGTGTGTGTGTGTCCAAGCACTTGGGTGTGTCGTCACAATACGATTTATTGTTCACTGGACACAAGTGAACAAAGGTGTATGTGAAGGTAACACTCTTTCCCAAGTTTCATATCAGTGAGTTTTCACAACTGTTGTATAAAGGTCTCATAAACTAACAAGTTATTTGCTTTGGTATTTTGGTGGCTGTGAATATGCCTGCACAAAAACAAGGGTCCTCATAGTGTCTGCAAAAGCTGGCTTTGTCCACAGATTTTGCTCCCCTTGATAGAATGTGGAAGGACGAATGAGCCTTCAGGGGAAAAACGGGACAGCCAATCAAATGAGATATCCTACTTCATGTTGATGAAGTAAACCTATCACAGCTCCTGTTGGCCTGGTAGCTGATCACAGCTGCCAATTCAGTCCTGTTCAAATATAAACACAACATGGCCTCTTTCTGTGTGCGTGTTTAATGTCATTTTTTCCGAGGTGAAGCTTCATGCGTTTAGTCATGTAGCTGACAGTATGGACCCACAGAAATCTATTTCTGTGTCACAGATCAGGATGAGGAAGCAGACATTTCTGAGGTTTTAGGATGGAACAATTGACAGGGTGGACAATGAACAGCGTGGTTATATACGAACCTGAACAGAACCAGCTAGTCTGAAGAGGATTAGAACAGACAAGGCCACCCACAACAGCAGAAAATACTAAACTGCAGGGTCCGGAGAAATGCCTTCTGAACCTTAACCCTTGACCCCTTACCTCTTGGAGACTCTGTACTGAGCAGTGGTGAGTTTTCCCGTAATGGGGTCATGTACAGTGGCACGCCTTAGCTATTCCCAGAGAGACAGAGAGAGAATATGCAGAAAAAGTATAACAGAAGAACAGGGGTACAGGGAGAGAGAGAGAGAGAGAGAGAGATAGAGAGAGAGAGAGAGAGAGAGAGAGAGAGAGAGAGAGAGAGAGAGAGGAGAGAGAGAGAGAGAGAGAGAGAGAGAGAGAGAGAGAGAGAGAGAGAGAGAGAGAGATGGTTAGCAGGGTTTATAAATCTAAATGGAGACTAGCAGTGAGACAGGGACAGATCAATTCATGCCTACACCAACATCACGGTCACGTTTATTTAGCAGCGGCTGGACACGAGTCCCCTGTACTCGAGCCCTCAGTGCAGTCCTGATTAGGGCAGGAGTGCGTGAGCCGACCTGAGCCGCCGACGTGATGACGTGAGCCGATTCTCTCCGCCCCTGTTCCACTGTAGTCAAAGCTTGTTAGCGCTGCTGGAGGAGAGAACCCCACCCTTCACTGGGTCCTCTCCCTTCTCATCCACCCACTCCATCTGCCAAGCAGCCGGACACCTCAGAACTCCACAGCACAGTCACATGACGCCACGTTCTCTCAGCGCATTGGCTCGTGGCTGCCACACCCAGAAAGGACACCTAAAGTCTCCCTAGGCAACATCCGTGGTGGTTTCATGGAACCTTTTAGGGTTCTGTGAAGTGGATCCCTTTAGAATACGGACCCCGGGTTCAAGAGTGGGTTCTAGCAGCGTGAGGGTTCTGGGAACAGCCAGCGTTCCTGAACTCGTGTTTCTGCTGCGGAGTTCTGTGGCCGTAGAGCGAGATCACGGACGGGTGGCGTGGCGACCGGCGTCTCCTCCAGGGCCCACACCCTGTTGTGGCCTTACCTCTTACTGATCCTGTAGGGGGCCGTCTCAAGAACACCCGTGATGGGGTTGGATATGGTGGCCCTTCGCAGCTGAAAGGCCACAATGTTGTTAATATCACCCACTCCTACCCACCGTATGGAGAAAGGCCAGAGCATCACCCCTCTCTCTCCCTCCCTCCCTCTCTCCCCCCTCTATCCCTCCCTCTCTCTACCCCATCTCTCCCACTGCCCCCCTCTCTCTCTCTCCCACTGCCCCATCTCTCTCTCTCTCTCTCTCCCACTGCCCCCTCTCTATCTCTCCCACTGCCCCATCTCTCTCTCTCTCTCTCTCTCTCTCTCTCTCTCTCTCTCTCTCTCTCTCTCCCTCTTGTAGTCCTGTCAGGCCTTTCAGAATGTTTCCCCTGCTGAACAACAACTGTAATGTTAATTATGCATAAAAAAAGCTGCAATGTTAATTATGCATAACAAAAGCTGTAACACTAATTATGCATAACAAACGATGTAATACTAACTATGCATAACAAAAGCTGTCTTAGACATATTATATATAGATCAGAAACAGAAACAAATTTAACATAATTTCACAGAAACAAATTAAGGTTTAACTTTCCAACTTAATGTTGGTTTTTGTTCAAAGCCATGGCCAGCACTGAGCAAAAACACTGTAGCATAACGCTGACTGAGTTATAACAAATATAACTCATAAAAGACTTCCCATCTCATCTCAAAATCTAGAAATCAGATATCCACGAGATGTAAGCTGGCTCCGTGACTAGGGACATGTCAACTGTGTGCTTTTAAAGCTGCTTTCCAAACATCTCCAGTGTGTTCCTGATCAGGAGGTCCAGAGAGCAGAACTCACCCTGGGTTTGGCCAGTTCTTTAATCTTCTCCATCTCCTCGTCGGAGATGATGTCATAGTAACGGACAATGTGGGGGCGGTCCCATTCGTCCTCCTGCTTCAAAGGAGCCAATAGCAGACGAGGCTTACGTCCGTTGTCAGTGTAACGGCAAAAGAGACGGCTGCGTCTGCGAGGGGTCTGCAGGTGGAGAGAGAGACAGGGCGAGAGAGAGAAAGAGACAGGTAGAGAGACGGACAGAGACAGTCAGGGAGAGAGAGAGACAGACACAGAGAGAGACAGTCAGAGAGACAGAGAGGGAGAGTTGGATAGACAAACAGACAGAGAGAGAGAGAGTCAGAGATAAGGCATGTTAGGTCAAACAGTCACTGAGAACTATAACAGAAAGAAGGTTTAAAAGACAAAGCAGACAAAAACAAGCAGATGAAAGAAAAAGCCTCAGAGAGGGTGATGAGCAGATGTGGATCAGAGCTGTGCCCACCATCTTCACGCCTTCTCCTCTACACAGCTGCTCATAGCGCCTCCTCTCAGGCAGAGGGTCCTTGGAGCGCTTCATCTGGGCTCCACGCTTGTCCAGCGACCTCTCCACCTTCTCCACCGGCTTCTCCTCCACCTTCTCCACCTCCTTTGCCTTCCTCTGCTTCTCCAGCTGGAACTCGAAAAATTTCAGGTTCCCATTGGCCCGTTGGTGGGTGGGGTCTGAAACAAACACACACACACACACACACACACACCACTGTCGTCAGACCTGGCAGTGATGCTCGTCACTGGCTCCTCTTGTGAATGACATGAGCTACATAACTATTTAACTCTAGTTAAATAACCAGGGACAGCAGAGCAGAGTGGCTCTCTCACCCAGTTTGAGCATCCTCTTGGTGAGTTCCAGTGCGCGATCCAGCTCCCCCTGCTGGTAGATGGCGTAACTGAGGTAGTCCATGACGGTCACCTTGTCTATGGGAGAGTCCTCACCATCGTCTAGCTGTCTCAGGGCCTGTGTCATCCACAGTTCTGTGTGGTAGTAGTCCACCTCCACGTAGGCAATCTTACCCAGCTCAAAACAGTCTTCTACCGTCATACGGCTCTTGTACACAACACCTGAATCACACACACACACACACACACACACACACACACACACACACACACACACACACACACACACACACACACACACACACACACACACACATTTGGATTTGAGAGGTTAACTAACTGTTCTTTAAAACAATCTGAACCAAATAAAAATGTAAACCAGAACACACCCTCGCCCACCCACGAGCCTCACCAGGCAGGTCTCCGACGGAGATGTCGTTGGCTGACAGCTGGTAGGTGTCCTGTAGCCGTAGTAGAGCTTTAGCTGCTCCGTTCTGGTCTTCATCAGTGGGGAAGTGCTGCCTCTGCACGGTGAGGTTGGAGATGAACCCTGCAGAGGAGACACGGGCAGGGGACAAATACCGGGAGAGATACGCACACAAGATAAGAACAGCAGGAGCTTCGTTTTGAACTAACAGTAGTACCTAATTAAAACAATTATAAATGTTATATAACTGTAATATAATAAATTATAATTTATCATTTCACACACACACACACACACACACACACACACACACACACACACACACACCATCGCTTGTGTCCTTGAGCACCAGGTTTTCCAGATCTGCCCATTCCGAGTTGAGTCTCTTCATTAGTTTGAAGGCGTTGACCGGGTGCCCCAGGAAGCCCTCGGGATCCTGTGTTGCTGTTGTTGTCAGGGAGTCCAACTTCTCAACCCACCTGGCGCACACACACACACACACACACACACACACAATAAATATGAAAGTTGTTTTGAAATGTAATGTGTGTGTGTGTGTGTGTGTGTGTGTGTGTGTGTGTGTGTGCGCGTGTGTGTGTGTGTGTGTGTGTGTGTACTTACTGCTTAACCTGCTCCAGTTTGTTCTCCTCTGCTCTGATGTAATCTTTCAGCGACGTTACCAGGTCTTTCTCTGTGTATAGCAAGTCTGTCATCTGACCTAAAAGGTCACAAGGTCAGAAGTCAAATAAGATATCAACTATGCCACGTGGGAATTTTCACTTCAGAAACAAGAGAAAATGAATAAAAACATCTGGACATGCACTTTCTACGAGTGTTCAAGAGAAGTGTGTGGGAGGAAGATGAGGATGAAAAGGAGGGAGAGGAAGGCAAAATATGGATGATAGGCTCACCGATGGAGGTAAAGAAGTCAACATGGGCATGTAGAGTCTGAAAGAGCAAACTCAACGCCAACCAGCACAGAGCCATCCTGAGAGAGAGAGATAAGCCCACAAATGTTATTTATTCTGGAGCTTTAATTGCAAACTGACTAATTATAATGAGTTCTGTCGAGCAACATACGTAGACCAATGACCCCACTTACAATTTACAACCAAACAGACAGACAGATTCCACTGTGTGTGTGTTAGAATATCTAGAAGTGTACTTCTATACTAGCAGAAATTTACTGGAATACTAGACTGCATTGTGTGTGTAAGAGAGAGAGAGAGAGAGAGAGAGAGAGTGAGATAGAGAGAGAGAAACTTGGGGGGAGGGGTTGCTGAATAAACATGGCACCTGTAAAAACCAAAAGGTGAACAGTGAGGAGACAGAGAGTGCTTTAGGAAATGTGTAAACACACATGTACATAAACACACACACACACAAACTTCCATACACAAACACACAGTGTGTTGGTGAGGGTACACCAAACCTGGGAAATATCTGTGCTATGAGTTGTAATTCCAAAATCTAGCTTTACTTACTAAAATTGGATTTATTTATATTCACATGTCTTCTCCCTAGTCTGTCTGTGAGGTCAGCTTGAGAATTACAGCTTACACACAGTAGTCTGCCCTCAGCCACACTTGTGGATAAAACACACTCATTAACATAATGTGTGTGTTACATCTGCTTCATCTGAATGTTTTAGTTCATATGAATCAGTGGGCCAGTTACTGCTCTGATTTACTTTCGAATTATAATAGTACAGAATACTCTTCGAGAGTGTGCAATTCTCAGGTGTGTCTCAGATTTATTCAGTAGGCAACTGCATTGACAGTTCTGAAAGCTGGATTGAATTAAGTAAAATCCTGACAGAAATCGACCGTCTTTCAATAAACTGGCTGAAAAACGACCCATTTCTCCTCTGTGCAGGTCACGCTGGTGAAATGAAATGCGTAACTTCACACAAACTCTTTGAAAAACCCCCTCACGCAATCGTCTCAACCCTACATCTGGTGTTTGACTCTTGCTCAGTGAAATGCGACAAACAGTAAAAAAAACTCCAGTCCTCGCGCGCCCGCGCCTCAGCGCCCGCGCGCACCAGCCGAGGTCTTGCGCTCGTGAGGATCCGAGGATCGCGCATGGAAGCGACTGCCACGTCTTCGCCCCTCCCCCACGACCCCCCTCCCTCCCTACCGGGGCGAGCGGTGAGTTTGCCGGCTAACGGGTTTAAGAGACTGACACTATGATGATACTGAAGTTGTAGAAACACACAGGAGGAGACCGGGGCGACCCTGTAGGACTATCAGCCCCGCGCGAGCGGTTCGTCCTAGTGGCGCGCGCGCAGCTGCACATCCGTCCACAGAAACATGTCTTCACTACTGCTGCTGCCTCTGCAAACACTACTGAACACACAACAGACGAGTGAAAATAATGTAGCCACAAGCGTGGTTATCTTTAGTCAACGTGTTGGACACAAACAGTAGCCCAGATTTGGATATTCTGGAGTAAAACAGGATTGCAGGATAAACTCAGTATATCAAACTGACTAAAACTCTCATCATCTGCTTTGTCTAAACTTCTGCGTAAAAGAAATCATTGCAATCCAATATTTTCTTTGTTTGCACGTGCCACAGACGGTTCCGGTTGCCAAATCTCACAAACTGCATTCGCCAACTTGCAGAACTATCTAACACGCTGATATCTAGTTCTCAGATGCGTTGGGTTGTCAAACGCCGATGCAACTAGTCACGGATCACTTTGGGTCACAGCGACAAAACTTCCACAAATTTGTTTAGTGAATCGTTTTACAACGAAATGCTTCGTAATCCGTTAAGTCATAAACGAGTTCTTACCCGTGGCCTACGTTGTCAACCGATCCACACACACGAAGACGCTGCAGATTTGCGTGGAGTTCCCGGAGAACACAGGACGTCCCGCACGCTCGCGCTGCTGAAAGTCTGCGCGAGCCCCGGTTCGCAGGACTGTTTTACGTGGGTGTGTGGGGGGAAGGGGGCGGGGCTTCTTCTTCTGGTCCGTCTGGCGGTTCCGCCCAGATACGTGCGGAGTCTCACACACGCTGCCCAAGTCAAGTTCAGAACCAGGCAGGTTTGAGCAGAGTGTGCGCGTGTTCGGGCCTCTCCTCTGCTGAACCACCACAGCGAATAAGAGAGAGAGAGAATAAGAGAGAGAGAGATGACTCCTCACTCATCCTGACTCCTTAGACTGGACAGATGGAGAAAACACAAGCTAACAAAATTTTTTTTTCCATGATGAGAACAGTCCACATCCTCCCGACTTACCAAGGAAGGACAAACTTTTTATTATCGGTGTGTGAGAAACAAAACTCCGCAGTACAAAGAGGCACACTACTAAATTAGAAGTGTGAACACTGGACACAGACCGAACCGCACTAGTAACGCTGGAGAATTACAGCGCAATCTTTCCACACCTTCCTGCGTGTCGCTCACCCACATCACCACAGACATCTGCTCGTGCAGCGTGGACAGAACCTTCTGGACTGTCTAGTCCAGTCTGTCCTCTGCTGTGATGTCCTCACACACTGCATCCGCAGCAGTTAACAATGTCATCTGTGTTATGTTAATGCACTAATTTTACTATTGGTGCATTTTACTACTAATGTCATTTTAATCTTTTAAATTACGTCCGTGCTCTCACTGGATCATCAGTGCTGGATGGATGACGGCGGTGTCATTTGATTGACTTGCGGGTCATCCCGCCTTCTGATTTTCGGACATTACGTAGAGAAGTTTCCTCCGTCCTTCCTTAAGTCCAGTTTGTTTTGGTCAGTTTACGTTTTCAACTTGTTTTGTCGTGCCGAAGACATTAATGCACCGATTCAATCGACATAAAACATCATACAGGCGGTCCCCGGGTTACGATGTTTCGTGGTTCGACACATCTCCCATTTACTGTATAAGTCTTGTTTGGACCTAAGTGGTTCTGCGTCGTAAACGGAACTTGGTGTTTGGTGTGCGTGGCGGAAGAATTACATGGTTACGCGGCTCGGGACCGTGGAGGACGGGGTTAGGATAGGATAACTGCGTACAGTACGTTATTTACGTTCCGATTTACACCGAAAGTCGATTTACGACGGATCGACGTAACTCGGGGACCGCCTGTATTTCAGACATCGGAAGAGCTTCAGAGGTAGATGCAAGATAAATTCAGTATTTTATCTTTATTCTGATGAAGTTTAATTTTTATCAGAAATATAAGAACTAATATTAACTTACGGCGTAAGGCGTAATACATGAACAAAAGCACATAATTTATGTCCTAATTAGGGCTGGGTATCGATTCAAATTCCAAGAATCGATCCGATTCCGATTCTGAAGATTAAGAATCGATTTATTTCGATTTAATCCGATTTAATCGATTCGATCCGATTCGATCCAATTCAGGGTTTAGTGTTATTAAAAATGTATTTGAGCTGTTTCCTGACTATGTACAGAAGCAACATGTTAAAACTAGTATTATATCAATATTAATCAGCAAATAGTTACTGATAGTTGGTAGTTACTGATGGCTGGAAGACTGGTGAAAAGGGTCATCATAAATTTACCTTCAAGAAAGGTAATCCAGGACAATAAACAGAGGGCATCTTTGAGGTGTCTATATCTGCAACAGTGGACTCCTACTGGGACACTAACCAGTGCATTATTATTATGATTGAAATAATTAAGAAGTCACCCAAAAGCTGTTGCTACCAAATGCATTTTTATTTTTAAAGTGCTCACACTTAATAAACTGAAAGTATAAAATGTAAACGTGTATTTTTCTTTAAAGTGAGATTATAAGAACAGAACTGTCACGTTACGGTCCCCGACCCCTCCCTGTTGGGCGTGTGTTAACGTTGTCTGCGTCTGTGGATCTCCGCGGGTGCGTCTTGTGATAATCCTTACCTGTGGCTCGTCTCGTCATCACGTGGGGTTGATGTGGTTTGTCTATTTAATTTGTACTCGCGCAGCGTCCTGTGCTCGTCGTTGTTTGAGTGACACATGTTCTATGTAAACGTGTTTTATGTGCACTGTCTGCGCTTCGGTAAATGTAATAAACGTAACGATTTGGAAAGTGCAAAGGATTCTGTCTCATCCATCGCCTTGCGCCCAACGTTACAAGAGCATTTTAAACTTTTTTAAACTGTAAAAACACTGCGTAAACTGTCAGTGACATGGACTAACTGTAAATAGTCACTGACACTGGATAAACTGTCCTTCTGTTTTTAGATTGCCGATTTGACTATCGTCGTTACCGTCACTGTCCGACGCCATGTTGTTTTACAGTTAGTTAGACCGAGCGCGCCTGCGTGAATTCAGTGACGAGGCGGGGGTAAAAGTTAACTAAAAAATCGATCTTTGGACGTACGAATCGATTATCAGATCATCATATGCGAATCGATTCTGAATCGGAAAATCGATTTTTTCAACACAGGCCTAGTCCTAATAAACCAACACAAAATATTTATTAAATATTTTACATATTAAAACTAATTATAATCATATTTGTAATTCTTTTAAACTTTATTTGCATAATTTATTTGAGTTGTCTGTATCCTATAATTGTAATAACAGTAATTAATAAATAATTAATGAATTAATCATGCCTACATGCCTGTTTTTAACATATTGTGTTAAAAACAGCATTTTTAGGTTACAGCATTTTCTCAGTGTCACGGTGAGAGGGCCGGGTCGCCACCAGAGGGCGCGCATCCCGGTCAGCAGCCGATCCCAGCACACACCCCCGAGCACGCAGCCACTCCTACCATCACAATCACCAGAATACTGATGCACCTGTTTCTTGTTACGTTGCTCTTTTTAAACCCGCAGGTTGTCCGGTCCAGTGCTGCACATTCACGCTACGAGCCTTACTGGACCGTCAAACGCTGTCTCAGAGTCCTCCTGCCTGTTTACATATTCAGAGTCTCTGCGTATTGCCTTGCTTTCTGTCAATATTCTATTATGGAGAATAAACCCACGTTCATTCCACCTGCGTCTCCGGCTGCCTCTGTTACGACGCCTCCGGCGTCACAGAATGTGCAGCCAGAAGCTGCCGGAGACATGGGGGCTTCTCCACTGGAGGTCCTAGCTCACCAGGGTCTCCTGCTGGGAAGACAACAACAAGAGCTCCAGGAGCTCCGCGCGCTGATGACAGGTCTGACGACATGCATGCAGACGTTGTCTGTACAGGTGCCTGCATCGACCATGTCAGCTCGATCCCCGATATCGCAGCCCGAGTACTACGAGGGAGACCCCGAGGGATGCGAGGGGTTCCTATTGCAGTGCAAACTGTACTTTGCGAGCTTGCCGTCTCTCGGGGACGCTCAGAAAGTCGCGACCCTCGTATCCCGCCTGAAGGGCCGGGCTCTGGACTGGGGAGCTGCGCAGCTCTCGAGTGAGGCTCTCTGCTCGCGGAATTACGAGGACTTCGTCAGCGAGTTAAAGGCGGTCTTTAACCACCCTCGCCGAGGGAGGTCCTGCGGCCAGAGCCTGCTGCAGTTGCGGCAGGGAAACCGAAGCGCTGCAGAGCATGCTTTGGAGTTCCGTACCCTGGCCGCCAGGACGGGGTGGAACGAGGCCGCCCTCATCGACGTGTTCTTGGCGGGGTTGAAGCCTGACCTGAGAGCAGAGTTGAGCTGTCGGCCCGAGGAGCTCGGGTTTAATCAGGTGGTGCATCAGGCTATCACCTACGATAGGCTGTTGCAGGAGAGAAGAGGAGTGGCGCGCGTCGGTACCCCCGCAGGCTTCCGTGTCCACACCACCCCAGGAGACTCCCACAGCAGAACCCATGGAGATGGGTGCTACCGCCCCCCCCATGAGGAGCGCTGAACCGAGGAGGGGGCGGCCCAGGGTGAGTACGTCCGTAATGGGAGGTTTGTTGACTTGGGATGCTTCGGTCTCTTACGGGGTGGTCTCTCTTAATACCTTCGCCCTAGTGGACTCGGGAGCCTCGGGGAACCTCATGAGGAGGAGCGTCGCGGAGGAACTGGGGGTGCCCTTGAGAAGACTGGAGGAGCCACGCCGCGTGCAAGCACTGGACGGGCGGCCTGTGGGCGGGGGTTTTATTTATCACCGCACTGCACCAGTCACGTTAGCCGTTCAGGGTAGAAGTGAACATATTAGTTTTTATGTCCTCCCTTCCACACGTTATCCCCTCACGTTAGGTCTCCCTTGGTTTAAGCTTCACAACCCCGTTATCGACTGGCCCACGGGTAGGCTGCTGAAGTGGGTAGCGCCTCTCCAAGGCACTCGGTCTCCCTCCCGTGTGTTCGCGCAATCCACCAGCGTAGAGAGCCCTAACATCAGCACCACTCCGGTCATTCCCGCTCCATACCAGGATCTAGCGGAGGTGTTTAGCGCTGCCAAGGCCACCCAGTTACCACCCCACCGGCCCTGGGACTGTCACATCACCCTCAAGGCAGGTACTACGCCACCGCGCGGTCGAGTCTATCCACTTTCTCAGGAAGAGGAGCGGGTCATGGCTCAGTATGTTAAGGAGGCTCTCGCTCAGGGCTATATTACTCCCTCCACCTCTCCCGCCTCAGCCAGCGTCTTCTTCGTAAAGAAGAAAGACGGCGGTCTGAGGCCATGCGTAGATTACCGAGGGCTCAATTCCCTCTTAGTGAACTTTGCCTACCCGCTGCCTTTAGTGCCGTCGGCACTGGAGCAGTTAAGGAGGGCTAAAGTCTTCACTAAACTAGATCTGCGCAGCGCCTACAACCTTATTCGCGTACGCGAGGGTGATGAATGGAAGACGGCGTTTAGTACCTCTACGGGGCACTACGAGTATCGCGTCTTGCCGTATGGCTTGGCGTCTGCTCCGTCGTTCTTCCAGGCGTTCATTAATGAGGTCTTAAGGGAGTATCTGAATAGATGCGTTGTCGCTTATATCGATGACATCCTGATCTATTCTCCCTCCCATGACCAACATGTGCGTGATGTACGGGCAGTTCTGGGCACGCTCTTGCGCAATCGTTTGTATTGCAAGCTCGAGAAGTGCGAGTTCCATCTCAGTGAGGTGAACTTCCTAGGTTACACCATCAGGCCAGGCTCCGTGCACATGCAGCACAGGAAGGTGGAGGCGGTCGTGAAATGGACACAGCCTCACACACGGCGCGAGCTTCAGAGATTTCTGGGCTTCGCGAATTTCTATAGGCGGTTCATTCGCGCATATAGCCAGATCGCAGAGCCCCTTACTGACATGCTGAGAGGGGGAGGAGTTAAGCTTCGCTGGACAGAGAGATCTACGAGAGCGTTCAACCAGCTGAAGCAAGCGTTTGTCGACGCGCCGGTTCTGCACCAACCGGATCCTAATCGTCCCTTTATAGTGGAGGTGGACGCGTCGAACGTGGGAGTAGGCGCGGTGTTGTCACAACGGCCGAAAAAGCATAGCTCCCTCCGTCCTATAGCTTTCTACTCTAAGAAGCTCACCGCCGCCGAGCGCAACTACGGGGTGGGAGACCGTGAGTTGTTGGCCATGCGTAAGGCGTTCGGTGAGTGGAGACACTGGCTAGAGGGAGCTAAGCATCCATTCACCGTGCTTACTGATCACAAAAACCTGGAATACATCAGGACCACGAAACGGATGAACGCCCGTCAAGCCAGGTGGTCTCTGTATTTCTCTCGTTTCAAGTTCCAGGTGACATACCGGCCAGGAGAGAAGAACCAGCGTGCGGATGCGCTGTCTAGATCCTTTCCTGGCAGTACGGAGTCTACGAGCGAGGAGCCGGTGCTTACACCGGAGTGTGTCGTGGGAGCTTTGGAGTGGCAGATCGATCGGGAGATCGAGGCAGCGAACCCGCATCCAGGTTGCCCGCCGCACCGTAAGTACGTTCCCCCCGCGCACCGTAGTGCCCTCATCAGCTGGGCTCATACGTCAGTGGGGACGGGGCACCCAGGGGTGTCTAAGACGGCTCAGTTGTTGGGGGCTCGCTACTGGTGGCCGGGGCTGCACCGGGACGTACTGCAGCAGGTGGCGTCCTGCGCGGTGTGTGCGCGGTGCAAGGTGCCACACACTCCTCCTGCGGGTAAGCTCCTCCCTCTCCCTGCACCCAAGCAGCCGTGGACGCACATCGCTTTGGACTTCGTCACGGACCTCCCCCCGTCCGAGGAGAACACGGTCATCATGGTGGTGATAGACCGGTTCTCGAAGATGGTTCGCTTCCTCCCCTTGCGGGGCCTGCCCACCGCGTGGGAGACTGCGGATCTTCTGTTTCGACACGTATTCCGGCAGTTCGGTCTGCCTGAGGATATCGTGTTGGACAGGGGACCGCAGTTCACCTCGCGTGTGTGGCGGGAATTCCTGTCCAAACTGAACATCACGGTGAGCCTAACCTCTGGTTACCATCCGCAGGCTAACGGACAGGTGGAACGCGCGAACCAGGAGGTGGGAAAGTTCCTGCGCGCTTACTGCAGTGAGCACGCGGACACATGGTGCGCCCTTCTGCCCTGGGCCGAGTATGCACAGAACTCCCTCACACATTCCAGCACGGGGATGACACCGTTCGAGTGCGTGCTCGGTCGCCAGCCGCCGCTCTATCCTTGGAACGCCGCGTCCTCAGACCAACCCATCGTCGAGGAGTGGTGTGAGAGGAGCGAGCGGGTGTGGGAGGACACCCATCAGCGGCTGAAGGAGGCGATCCGGCGTTTCAAGAAGAAAGCCGACCGTCGGAGGGGAGAGGCCCCATCTTATCAGGTAGGGGATAAGGTGTGGGTCTCCACCGAAGATGGACGCCTGGGCAGGAGAGGTAAACTGGGGGAGAGATATGCCGGCCCGTATGTCATTTTGAGGCGGCTTAACCCAGTTACATACCGCATCAGTCTGCCCGAAGACAGACGTGTGTCGCGTGCGTTTCATGTGTCCGCTCTCAAGCCATACAGAGCAGGTGCATTGGAGGAGGCCTCTACGTCACGGCCGCCCTCGCCGCTGCAGTTATCGGACGGACCCGCGTACCTCGTGGAGAGGTTACTGGACTCGAGGCGCAGAAGAGGTGGCTTACAGTACCTGGTGGACTGGGTCGGATACGGACCGGAGGAGCGCTCCTGGATACCGGCCTCTCAAGTGGTAGGCCCCTCCCTTATCGCCGACTTCCACAGGGCACATCCAGACCGGCCAGCTCCGCGGCAACGGGGAAGACCGCGTGGGAGTCGACGGGAGGGGTCCTTGGGGGAGGGCTCTGTCACGGTGAGAGGGCCGGGTCGCCACCAGAGGGCGCGCATCCCGGTCAGCAGCCGATCCCAGCACACACCCCCGAGCACGCAGCCACTCCTACCATCACAATCACCAGAATACTGATGCACCTGTTTCTTGTTACGTTGCTCTTTTTAAACCCGCAGGTTGTCCGGTCCAGTGCTGCACATTCACGCTACGAGCCTTACTGGACCGTCAAACGCTGTCTCAGAGTCCTCCTGCCTGTTTACATATTCAGAGTCTCTGCGTATTGCCTTGCTTTCTGTCAATATTCTATTATGGAGAATAAACCCACGTTCATTCCACCTGCGTCTCCGGCTGCCTCTGTTACGACGCCTCCGGCGTCACACTCAGAATATTAATAGAAATGTAGTTTTTTTTATTTCACCATAATGACTTATTTATTAATTAATTTAAAGATTAATCATTAAATATTCATTCATTTATTCATTTTGAATGTTATAATGTCATGTCCATACTATAAACCTACATTTCAAATTTTTTTTAATTTGTAGTGATCTATAGAAGTTATGGTTATTTATATTGAATAATCTCTCCACAGATCACATACTTTTCCTCATTTAGCTTTAATACAGTCGGAGAAAAAAAGCGCATTTTTCTTCCATTTAAAATGTCATTACATTTTTATTTCTAAACCAAACTTAAAATGGATGGTATTGTTTTGTTTGTATAAAGGCTCTATCCAGTGGTGTGAATTTGCCATTTTTGAACAAATTTTTTTGTAACATACCTACTTAGAGCAGGTAATCTTACTGCTTATGTTTTTGCGATAGTGAATCTGATAAAAACAAGAGATCTTCATACCTTTTAAAACTCACCAGGATTCACTAAATTTGAGGAGGACCCCAGATAACTAAATTATATAAACATTTATGTACATTTATTGCTCAGGTGTTGTATTTTGTCGCTTCATAGATTCTCTCTTCTCTCCTTACACAGGCTGTTTAGATTAATATACTTTATAAATGTGTTTATTGTGTAGAGATAGACAAAAGAGGCCATGTCCCAACTACACCACATTTTCAGTAATTGCTGGCATTGTCTTTTGCCAGGAAAAATTTCAGTCAAATGAAAATTTCTTGCTTTAACCCATGCAATAGATACATTATACACAAAATATTAAACTCTGTCCCCATCTCATCACACTTTAACACTTAAAAGTTTACTCAATTATTCATATTTAAGCAAAAATGAATATATTTATTTGAAGAAATAAATTTAACTGTAAGGTATTGATATAATTTGCATAAATGCCCTGGGTAGCGAAAATGCTGCCACCACTTTTGTTAAACCGGCGAGGTCCGGCTCAGAGGCTAAATGTGACCACACACACCACCGGGGTAATTTTTACAAGATGACTTTATTATGACAACACAGATAGGCAAGGTCAGGCAATCGCCATGAGCATGAAATCAGTGGCCAAGCAACCCCCACATCACACCCCAACCACAGCACTCGACTTCGTTATCACTACAAACAGTCACCACAACAAACCACTTAAATACCACACTATAAAACGGGCAAACACCACCTCACACCCACATGTAATAGATACATTATACACAAAACATTAAACTCTGTCTCCATGTCATCACACTTTCACACTTACAAGTTTACTCATTTATTCATATTTTAGCAAAAATGAATATATTTACTTGAAGAAATAAATTTAACTGTAATGTATTGATATAATTTGCATAAATGCCCAGGGTAGCGAAAATGCCGCCACTACCTTTGTTAAACCGACAAGGTCCGGCTCAGAGGCTAAATGTGACCACACACACCACCGGGGTAATTTTTACAAGATGACTTTATTATGACAACACAGATAGGCAAGGTCAGGCGATCGCCATGAGTGTGAAATCAGTGGCCAAGCAACCCCCACATCACACCCCAACCACAGCACTCGACTTCGTTATCACTGCAAACAGTCACCACAACAAACCACTTAAATACCACACTATAAAACAGGCAAACACCACCTCACACCAAAGGGCCACCCGATCAACCTCACAACTACACACCTTCCCTATCCTGTAATTTGTAAACACTAATTAAAACAAACGGACGATATGGTTATTCTAAAATCCCTACTTATCTCGCCAGCGAACAAGACCCTTCCACAGGGTCCGAGCTTATGGCGTTATCTAATCCCCTTCCAGGCTGCGCTCCACAGTGGTACAGGCAAGCCCTACACCAACCTCCCCAACTACCTTTCTACAGGAGGTAACCGCTACTCCCCTCCTAACGCAGGAACAACTGAATTGGCTGCTGACTATCTTTGTCGTCGGCTGCTCTAACCGCAGCGAATGACCCCCTCTTGCACCAGTCTAAGCACCGCTCACAATTCGCCAAATTTGGCCAAAAACAAGCCTCTCACATCACCCCTCCTTTTATCTGGTTTGCCCTAATCAGTCTACAATTACCCACAAGTGCAATCTCTGTCCTTGAACACACCACCTCAGCTCACTACAGTATATTAAAAGGTTACAGGGTGGATGGGCTATTGACATTTTTTTATGTGAAAGCAGTGACTGCAGATGGAGTCTCTGACAAGTCGACTGTTGCTCTCCCTTGATGGTTGCAATGTTGTGTCATACCACAGATGCCATTATTATGTGGCACACCCTCTCAGGGGTAACTCTGAGCCAAGAAGAAACACTGAGTCAAGAAGAAAGCAAAAATATATATTTTTACTAGGGAAAATAAAAATAGTAACGCACATTTACGTGGATAAGTAACTTTAATCTGATTACTGGACTGGAAATAGTAGCGCGTTACTAAGTAACGCTTTACTGACATCACTGTGCACGACCTCGCGAATCGACAGCGCAAGGCCCTCGCGCATGGACAGAAACTTTCTTGTCCCGGGCCCCAGCAAGACTGTCAACGACCATTTTAGCAGGGGTGTTTTAATGAGTTTGGGGAAAATGTATTTTATAAAGTGTAGTGGGGAATTTTCTTTAGTGAAACTTATTTTGGGTGTTTATGTATTTTGTGTTTATTCTTTTCTGTTGTCATTTTTCATTTAAAATGTTATTTAATTGATTGATTTATTGGTGCAAATGGGCCCATCTGTGGGAGGGGCTATGGGTATAGAAGCCCAGGAGAGGCTCCAGAGCGGGAGTTGTGTTGAGAGGTATTGTGGTATATGGTACGGTGACTTGGCTGTGTAAAGTATTGTTCAGGATTATTCGTTTTGATTTAGCCTGGCAATCTTGAAGCCTGTTTATTTTTTGCATTTCGGAGATATTTAGTTTGCTTATGTCACGTAGGGCTACGCCCCCCTCTCCTCGCTGTCACTCCAGTGTCTCTGTCCTCGTTGTTCCCTGCTCCTCGATCCCGCCCAGCTCGTCTGTTGCCATGGTTTCCCTGTCTACCACGCCCATGTCTTGATCCTTGTCACCTGTGTTTTGTTAGTTCGATGTCCATATAATCCCTGTATTCTCCCTAGTCTATTTATTGGTTGTTTTGTTCATACCTGTTCTCTGTATTAAACCTGTTCGTGAGTTTGCTCTGTGTTTTCCGTTATACGTTTATCTTTGCCTGCTCCGTGTTTCTCCGTTGTATCTAGTTGCCTTGTTCTAGAATGCCTGTGTACCTTTCCTGTTCCGGCTGCCCTCCTGGTTTGACCCACGCCTGTCCATTCGACCATGGTTTTGGTATTCCCTTTTATAAATCTCGCTCTCCTCAGCGTTTGTGTCGGTCTCCTCGCTCCGCAGCGCTGCGTTACAGCTTAGTTTGTTCTGCATTTTGTTTTTTCAACTTTATTTTGGGGGACACTGTAAATACTTGCACTTCACCTGTATTTGGGCAATTTTCCCGAGGACTTAAATAAAGATGATGAGTACCTCTTGAAAATTATGATGGCAGCAGGGAAGAAGGCAATTACTAAATATTGGCTTCAGAAAGATACACCTACTGTGGGCACATTTGTTGGTATTGTAAAACATTTACACCTCCTTGAGCAGATGACTTATTCTTTACGGCTCCAAAAAGAACTTGGAGAAAGAAAGTGGGGAAAATGGTCCGTTTGCATGAATGACAGAACCAACATCTACTGACTATCACATGTACTCACCTATTGACCTCATGTTCTTGTTATGTTTTGTTTTGTTTTGTTTTTCTCCTTCCTTGTTTCCCTATCTTTAAAAAATATCATAAATAAAAAGTATTAAAAAAAAAATAGTAATAGTAGTAATTTTAATTTATTATTTTGACTGTGTTTTGGAGGTCAAACAGTTCTTCGTTGTAGATCTCCAGCAGGGACACATTCATAGAGAACTCTGTGCCATTACTGGTGAGGTTCTCGAAGATCTGGTGGAGTGTACGAGGGATGATTCCAGCCAGGCGATCCTGTGGGTGGGAGAATGAGTCAGTATAAAATCCCACAACACCACCTCCCACAGCCAGGTGTGCACTTCCATTTTACCTCCTCTCAGGTAAATCCTTCATTGAGGGTCCGTTCCCCCTCCATTGTGAAGGTCTTCCCTGTTCCTGTCTGCCCATAACTTTAAATGGGGTAAAAAAAAAAAACAGCCGTTAATGCACAAATATGGGTAAGGTACATCATTGTTTTTTGACTTGAGATGATGGCTCAAAATCCACTCACGCAAAAATTGTACAGTTGGATGGCAACATCTTAAAAGAACTGAAGAGAAATGGCCATCGTTAGCGGAATTTAATGTTGCTCACAAGCACAACGTAGCCAATCAGCAGAGGGATGTTATTACCAGTGATGGCTTAGTTACCTTGAAAAAGTAATCAGATTACTGATTACTCCTTTTAAAAGTAACTTAGTTACGTTACTGATTACTTGATTTTAAAAGTAACTACGTTAGATTACAAGTTACTTTAGTAGTTACATTCAGCAGCAAAATTAATTTTTCCAATACTCACTTTATTGAAAGTGCATTTTTAACAGTAACAATGTATTGAAGCAGGTTCGGAAACCGAGGCAGAAACTGCTTAATCCAAAGCTAAGTGGTAAATGGATATCATTTCAGTATTTCAATGAATAATTTTGCTTTTCATTTCAGGAATTAAAAAATATGGTGGAAGAGAAATACTACAAAACAAAAGAAAAAGCCAAAGAAGACATCCAAAAGGTGTCTGCTGTCAGCCTGATATGTCAGCAGATATGTGGACTCAAAACTGATAATCTCTCTGACTTCTCAGGATTATGAGATACTTGGAGTCGTTACTGGTGGTGTTCCCATTCTTCCTAGCAACATCAGTGCTCTCTGATGTTGGTGTCAATATCCAAGCTCATACCTTTAATGAACATGCAGTGCTTACAAAGATGGCAAATATGAAAAATGATTGTGCTAGACTTCTGTCTGTAAACCTATTGAGGCGTGTCAAAGAACAAAATGCAAATACTGAATGATTGTCATGACAATGGCCACATTGCAGGACCCTAGGTCCAAAACTCTTGGTTTTGTCAAAGCGAGGCACAAGAGGCAGTACAGCGGCTGAAAGCAGAATGTTCTGCACTGGTTGTAAGTAATGAAGGTAACCAGCTGCAGGATTCAGCAGATGCAGGAGATGCAGGAGAAGGCACCAGTAAATCTTGAGTTTTCTTGTGACATTTGTACTAATGCATTTCAGTTGTTGGTGTTGTGTATTATCTGTAATGATTTTTTTTTTTGTTATTTATAGGTGAACTGTGGTCTGAGATTCTACAGTGGACCAGAAGAGGCGTTGCTCCAATGCCACTGCAGATGCCATTGTTGAAGTGGAGCGATACCTCGCTGAAACGAACCTAATGAAGATCCATTGGAGTATTGGCATACACAGAAACATGTGCATCCCCATTTGTACTGTATGGCACTGAAGTTCCTCTGTTCACCTGCATCATCAGTGCCTTGTGAATGAGTTTTTTTACAAGGCAGGGGAGGCAGAGCCGGCCCTGACCAATGTGGTGCCCTAGGCGAGATTTTGGTTGGCGCCCCCTGTATCATCAATCATCGGGTTGATTGTGTCACTATTAAAGAAACAAATAAAAAGCAAATGACTTAAATATTACCATATAACAAGCAATAAATATAAAGGTGTTGCACAATATATTTTAAAACTATTTTACATAACGTAGTGCAGAGAACAACTTTTAAATATTAATAATAAATAAATAAAAAAAATTAAAAACAACAACTACCACCAGTGCAAATCAGGGCAATTTGCCTACTGCAACATTATTATTTCAAAAGTGCATCCGCAATATTAGTATATATTTATTTTAAGCTAAGCTAATCATAGCACCTACTAGGATTGGGCAGTATTATGACAATTGCGGTTTCAAGATCATACAGAGGGGAAAAAGCCACAATGACGATTGAGTGTTAGTTGTGAGTCAAGCGAGCTGGTTTCAAAGAAAAACACAACAGCTACAGATTGGCAACATTTCGGATTTGTTTCAAATAAAAATGAGAGAACATTGGAGCACGCCCCCACGATTCTAATTCGATAATATGATTGGTTGATAAAACTGCCAATCTATAATAAAAGCTCTCAATGTAAAAGGGCCTTTCTCTCTTTTACCTAGAAACAACGGTGTGAAATATTCTGATTGGTTGATTTTATTTCATCGCTGAGGTTTTTTTCAAGCACAAGAACGAAAAGTGGATTTGAAAGCCGATTTATAGGAAAAATACAAATTATTGGTGAAGCGTTATTAACATATATTACATATAATAGATAAAGCATCCTTTTTAAGATCAATTAACCTTCAGGGAAGGCGTTGAAGTCCCTGACGGTTCGCCAATGGTTTAGTGTTAATTCACCACATATTACCATTATATTACCCGTTTTTTGCCGCCTTACCTCCTCCACGTTTCTCATTTTCCTACCCTGGGCACCAGAGGACTTCTGCCTTTTTGACGTCTTTACAGGGAGATGTCACTCACTCTGTGGTGTCTTTTTCCCCACAGAGAAACAGTAACGAGGTGGGCAGAGCACGCGGGGGAGGGCGGGTTGGCGCGCGGGTGATAGGTGTCGTTTGTTATTATAAGAATGATTAATTTGTCTATTATTAAACAATGAAATTATGAGTATGTGGACTTTGCTTGTTTTCACATTTATTAATTGTTCATTTGTTAAAAATAAATAAATAAAAATTTAAAAACCGCATGCACGCGAGCGCCCCCCTGGACAGCCGGCGCCCCTAGCATTTGCCTATGTCGTCTAATGGAAGGGCCGGCCATGAGGGGAGGTCATCTGCCGACGAAGAAACAGTCTAAAACCTGAAACAGTGAAAAAAGTCCTGTTCCTAAATAAAAACAATTAAATTTAAAATCTGGAACATTCTAAATTCTTTTTGTTTGATCAGGACGTACATTGTACAGGACGTACACAATGTTCTCTAACGTTTCATTAAAAAATAAATAAGTAAATAAAGAAAGAAAAGCTGAAAAGCCAACCTACCCTGTTTATTCATTTATCGGAGTGTTTTAGGTTTTTCCTTTGAAATGGATAAAAGTCCTGAATGAAAACGGGATCCCGTTTAAGGCGCTCTAAGAAAAAAAAAACCTGATTCGACCATTAGTCGACTAAAGGGGAAATCTGACGAATCAGATTCGACTATGAAAAGCCTTAGTTGAAGACACATCTACTATATACAATAGACAAATTATATAAACTGACCACCACCACCACAGGTGCTGCTCAAGGAAAAGAATGAAGAGCAGAGCCCAAGAAAAGAATGTAATAAAATAGTCCCAAGTTCCCTTAATTGCTCAGGGTGTCAGAGCGGGGGATGTAGGATACGAAATCCCCCGCGGATTTCTTAAGGTAGCGGACCCAAGCGCCTTGTCCGTCCACCAAGCAATGTTACAAGCTCGAAAAAAACAAAGCTACGTCGCGCTGAATATTCAGTGCCGATGCCGAGGGAAAAACAAAAAACCCTTCCCAAAAACCAAAACCAAACGGATAGGAAGGATAACAGCGGGAGGAAAACTTGAGAGAGGCCAGGGAGCGGCGCAGGAGGTAAGTACTCGAAGTGACAGTATAACAAACAAAATAACTTAAACAAGAAAGAGGCAGGGTGGCGAGACACCGTGAACAGACTACTGAGAGAAAAGAGCTAGAGGTTGGCAACATGGAAAGCAGACAACTCAGCGGTGAGGCACTGCGTCTGTCGTCCTTATAAACCCAGGACGACAGGTGCATGCAATCACCTCTGATTAGCCTGTGGTCTGGCTCGTGGGCTCCTCCTGGTGGCGACAGGAGGACCCGCCCTGGGACCAGCCCTGACACAGGGAGCAGGTCCATATCAACCTGTGGGGGTACGTTCACATCCGCAGCAACGACCTCTGAAAACTATCTCTGCAGCTACAGAGGTTATTCCAGATCTGGGGAGCAGAAAGACTCAATGAAGTGTACATTTCTCCAATCACACTAAGCATTATTGATCATAAAACATTTACATTTTACATTTTCGTCATTTAGCAGACGCTCTTATCCAGAGCGACTTACAAAGTGCTTTGCTTCTGATCACAGAATACATCCTAGGTAATAGTACGGATAGGTCAGAATTCAAGACACAGAATAAAACACACGCCACCTCATTTAGTCTATCTGGATGGCTTGATCCTATATATATATATATATATATGTACATTGTCTAGTTGGATATTTAAAAAACATGGTAAAATACATTGAATGTACTGTTAATATTACATTACATCTGATTTACTTCATGTCAAATAAGGGTTATTTTCACAGTCATATACTTTAGGCTAGCATACAAATAGCTAACAAAATAAATAAAATGTTAAACGATATAGAATAACTTAACGCTGACACGGACTTAATGCTCGCAATGTATCAATTAATACGGCATAATATAACTCCCCCATACTCAAATATCTATTTCTGGCCCGTGAGCTGTTTTGAAAAGTGTTTTTTTTTTAGGAATCTTTTTTTTCAATCGCGCTATCCGCTCTTATTTTGAAATCGCGCACCGCGATCTCAAGACGATGCCGGGGATTGCCTTTATGGCAACAACAAACAGGTAGCAGACGCCCAAATGCGTTCAACACCCCCCCCCCCCCCCCCCCCCCCCGTAAACGGCCCTTCAGTGATTAAAAAAATTAAATGTGGCCCGTCATCATTTCTATTCGAGTACCCCTGATATAACTACGTCTAATAATTCTCTTTCTATACCGCAGAACTTTATTCCAGGAACACAATGTTCTATGCGCAAATGCAGCGCAAATCTGATGCATGAAACGCGTGTTCCCAGCAGCCGCTGCCACATGTATCTTTACGCTGATTGGTCCGATTTGAATGAGACCGCGACAGTTTGGTTTAGAAAACATCGAGCAGCTCCGACCCAACACGGTCCCGCCGCGCCGCTTAAAAGACTCTTTTGTAGGTATCTGACCATTTAAGGAACAAAATTATTGATGATTTATACGTTTAGTTGATTTATTCGTTCGTGTGTGGCGTTTGTTTCAGCAACATGATGGAGTCCTGCTTCAACGACAAGGCGCCCAGGTCCGGGCCCATGGTCGTGGAGGACGTGAGGAGAGACCTGAACCCCGAGATGGAGGAGCTCGCTGTCTCCCAGGTGGGCTCACCTGTCCCCGCACCTGCGACACTGTGTGGCCGTGTCAAACGGCTCCTTGGACAAAACGTTTGTCTGAACACTTTCACAGGACTCCGACAGCCTGGAGAAGGAGCTGCTGCAGGTGTATCTGCGCGTACGACCCTTCACCCCGGCGGAAGTGGAGCGTGGAGAGTCACAGGTGAGTTCAGTGCAGTAGAAGATGTTGTGCCAGTTCAACTTTCGTGAACATGCTCTTAATTTAAGCCCTTCCACAACACTGATGTTGACGTGAATCTGATGCCATGCATTTGTAATAGAAAGCTCTTTAAATAGGGGTTTTGCTATATGCATTGTATACATTTGTTGTTTTTAATCTGTATTCATAATCTTTGGTCCTCTGAAGGACTGTGTCAACATTTGCCTTCCTCACACTGTGCTGCTCAAAGCGCCGAGAGCACCTGTTTCAGCCCAGCACAGTGAGAAGTCTGTCCCCCAAACAGCACAGCGCTTTCAATTCTCTCAGGTTAGCAGCATTGATGTTGTTCATCTCGGGTGTGGAACAGAATGTGGGTTGTTTTCTTTATAAACAACTTTTATAAAAGTTTTTAGCTTTAGATTCTTATTTCAGAAAAAAAATATTTATCAAGTTTTGTTTAAATTACAGTAGCCTATAAGAGACTGTAATGTGTCTTTTTGTTGTTTAGGTTTTTGGACCTGAGACCTCCCAGAAAGACATTTTTGATGGCACCGTGAAAAGTCTTGTTAAAAATGTGCTGGAAGGAAGAAATTCATTAGTCTTCACATACGGAATAACTAATTCGGGAAAGACCTTCACCTTTTTAGGTTTGTGCATCACACTGCACCTGAACATTGCTGGTTAAATGGTTTTTTTTTGTTATACTAGGGTTTGTTTACTGGGATGTCTGCAGACTGTTTAACACTTTTAATTTTGGTAATTAGCTGAGTGAAACAAAATTGTAGTTTTGGTATTTTAAGATATAAATAAGCAAGATTAATAATAACAATAATTTATGAAGTTGTGAGAGAATAGGACAGTTGACTGTGCTGGTCCTGCAGGTCCAGAGAGTGACGTGGGCATCCTGCCCCGCTCCTTGAACATGATCTTCAGTTGTCTTAGAGGGCGGGTGTTCACCCACCTGACCGTGAAGCCACACAGGTGCCAAGAGGTGCTCGTGCTCACCAGAGAGCAGCAGATCCAGGAGGCCCTTGGAAAACGTAACCTCCTCAAACTCCTCAAAGAGGTGTGTTCAGGTTGTAGGAAAACAACAAGGCACATTTTGGGGTTCTGTCACATGCCTGGCACAGACTGGTAGTTTTTTTGTAGGGCTCTCCTGAATTAGATCCTCTTGCAAAATGAGGGAATGCACTGAAGGAAAGGAGTGTTTGATGTAGTTTGAAATCTACCAGGGACAACTTTTCTGAGTACTTCCTGGCAAATACAAACTTCTTAAATATCTTGTGATTTCTGTGTAGTTTTTAAATCTTAGATTAATGTTTTACATTTCATTACTCTTTATCTCAAGAGTGATTCCCAAAAAAGTGCAACCAGTCTGTTGAGTTCCAAGAGTCTTGAAGGTAAGGAGACCTACACTTCCTTTGTACACATGGTCTGGATGGGTTGTTTTATTATTTTTGTTGCTTCCCCTGCTAATTGTCTGATTGCACATGTATAGACCCAGCTGACTTGGATGCTTCTGATGGTGAAAGAAGCCTCAACGTGGACATGGACCTTCACACCAAGTTCTCAATTTGGGTTTCCTTTTGTGAGATCTATAATGAGAACGTTCACGACTTGCTGGAGCAGCTGCCTGGTAATGCGGCCCGCAGGACCAACCTTCGCCTGTGCCAGGACAGCAAAGGCAATTCCTTCATCAAAGGTAAACGGCACGTGTGCTCTGTCTACAGGCTTATAAATGAATTATAGTTTTACATGTATACCACAGCAGGCTGTAGCACAGTGTCATACTGCTTGTTTAGTGGGTGTTACAGTAGTTGACACTGACGTGTGTTGTAGACTTGCGCTGGGTGCAGGTGCACGGTGCAGATGAGGCGTTTAAAGTGATGAAACTTGGGAAGAAGAACCAGAGCATCTCCTCCACCAAGCTCAACCAGCTCTCTAGTCGCAGGTACCAAAGACTTGAAACGCCCACCTGCGTCCTGCCACGCTGGCCTCCAGCCTGGCCTCCAGCCTGACCTCCAGCCTGACCTCCGTGGCCCCTCGGCTGAGCTGTTTTTTGTATAACTCTTTAATTGCAGTATTTCTCTTTCTTAGTCACAGTATCTTTTCTGTTCGGATCCTGCGAATTGAGGATATGGACACACCCAGAGTGCAGTCTGTTAGTGAGTGAGTCTGCCTGGTGTCTCACCACTGAAATCGGTGTCATTAAACTATGCTATAAATATAAACACAATATAAATGTTTGTGCTGTGTTTTTACATTCTAAATGTATTTTCTATGTTTTGTGGATAGGCTGTCTTTATGCGATCTGGCAGGTTCTGAGCGATGTGGAAAAACACAGAACAAAGGAGATCGCCTGAAAGAAGCAGGAAACATCAACACCTCTCTGCTCAGCTTGGGAAAATGCATCAACGCTCTCCGAAGCAGCCAGCCGTCCAGGTGTTCATGACCGTCCAGCTTTCTCTTCCTCTCGTGCCACATTCTGTCCTGTAAAATTTCAGCTCCTTCTCCGTCTCTCTCTCTCCTCCCTTGTCTCTTGTCCACTCCAGGCAACACATCCCGTTTCGGGAGAGTAAGCTCACCCACTACCTGCAGGGCTACTTCACAGGCAGGGGCAGAGCTTGCATGATAGTCAACGTCAACCAGTGCGCGTCCATGTACGATGAGACCCTCAATGTCCTGAAGTTCTCTGCTGTGGCACAGAAGGTGGGGTGTGGGGAGGGGACCGGAATCAGGCAAATGTTTTCTTCATTCTGATTAGCTCACATAAATGACGAATGCCAATCCTTTCATTTATAAAAACCCTGCAGGTGGTAGTCCTAACCACGGCTACTGTCCTCCCACTGGTGGTGAAGAGAAGTGCACGAGAGGTGTCCATCATCATCAACAGGGCATCTCGGCGCAGTGCAAGGCGCACCTCTTCAAGACGCACCTCTTCGCTGCCCTGGGAACACAGCCGGGAGCATGTTGACGAGGACATGGACTCTGAGGTCGAGGATGACAAAGATGAAGAGGAAGACTGCTTGGAGGACCTGGATGATGGGAAGGAGACTGTGCTGCTGGATAAAGATGTGTACGAGGTGAGATTTGTCCTTGTTACTGTTCTTTATATGTTACGATCCTTAGTGTAAGGTGGCTCGTAATAAAAGTACGCAACGTAAATAGACCAAGCCATCACACAAGTAAGGTTCTCTCGTCCGTCGATTTTATATTCGTTTTTGTTTTCTATATTCCAACCCCTTTGGAAACAACAAACAACTTGGAGATAATATTTGGAAGGGCTGGTGCCAACATAACAAACAAAAACAATATAAACACCCCCTTCTAACTTTTCTAAAACAAGAAATAACCAAATAAACAGGTCTGAGCTTTTTCATCAGACATGTACAAATCTGGACATCAGACAGGCTGTTGGTACAGCAGTGGCACAGGCTAAATATGACCTCCACATACACCACGAATGTTTAGTTTATAACCAGGCTTCACGTGCAAATGCAATTTAGTTCACTTAGCCCAGTCGCAACTAAACTTCACACTGTATGATGCTGGATCCCTTAATTGCCTCTTGTGGCCATTATTTAATTTATATCCCTCCCTGCCTGGTCTTGTGTGTCAGAGTCAGCTGATGCTGTTGGAACAGCTTCAGGAACAGCTGAGAGCAGCAAGAGAGGAAAGCAGTGTGCTGGAATGCAGAATCCGTGAGGACGTGACCAGAGAATTCTCAGAGCTCTTCTCCCAAATGCAGGCAGATTACAAGTAAGAGTTCAGATTGCATAGTACTGTCGCCTTCCTTTTGTTTGATGTTTGTCTGTCTTGCTCACACCCCTGCCTCCCGCTCTCTCTATCTCTCTCTAGTGAGCGCATTTTGAAAGAACGGGAACTCATTGAGGAGAGATGTGAGCGGCGGTTAGAGATATTTAAAAATTTGGTGGGAAAGTTGTCCAGCAGCACTTGTGAAGGTGAAGCAGAAGGCAAAGGACAGGTGATGCTCTAGAGAAAATAACTGGACACACAGTGGAGCCTTACGCCCACCCCCCCTTCACTAATGGTTAGTGGCATTAGTTTACTGAGACTGTGTGTTTGAATCCTGCAGGCCAGTGATGCTCCTGCTCTGGGTGACCTGTGCTGTGACCTGGCAAGCGTCAGACAGGATGCTGAGGAGACTCGGTCTTGTCTCGTGACCTCTGACCCCCGACCATCTGCAACACTGCACGTCCTGGAGAAAGACGAGCAGCTGAGTGAAGGTCAGAGGTCACACCACACCCCAGCTCGGTTATGATCAGCATTATTGTGGTCAATTCATCACCTTTGTTATTCATATTGTTTTAAAATATGTGGTTCATGTCTGGGTTTTGCCATTATGCTATGTTTTTCCTCACCCTGACTGTAGTTAAACCACAATTTTATCATGGAGTTATCATTTTTTCAGTTAAAATTGTGTTCATGTTTAACCCTCCTCCAGATGTAGACACTCAGACCAGTTTGGCAAGGGAGCTGGAGCAAATAAAAAAGGTAAAAGTGCTAAAAACCTGCTAGAATTATTCTAAATGCAGAACATGTTTGTTTCTATACTTTGTAATAGAAATATAAATTCATGGGGGGGACAAAATCTGAACAAATAGTTTTTGTATAGAAAATAATAATATAATAATAATAATCTTTATTTATATAGCACCTTTCATACATACATGCAACTCAAAGTGCTTTACAGTATAAATAAAAGAAACATAAAAAGAAGACAAAAAGAAAATGTTAAAGAAATTAAAGTAAAATAACATAAAATGTAAAAAAGTAAAGTAAACAATATAATAAAAAAGTAAAGTAAATAAAACTAATTAAGATAAGTAAATATAAGAAGATAAAAATAAAATATTAAAATTAAAGGTAAAAAGAAATAATTAAATAAAGTGACAAATTATAAAATAATAGACTAGAATTTCTTAACTAAAAGCAGATCTAAACAGGAAAGTTTTGAGACTGTTCTTGAAACGATTCAGGGATGAAATGCATCTGAGCTCTTCAGGAAGAGAATTCCAGAGCTTTGGGCCATAGTGGCTAAAAGCACCCTCGCCAATCTTTAATCGGCATCTAGGAATCACCAGCAGATTACTGTTTGAAGACCTCAGAGACCTGACTGGAACATATCTAACCATCATTTCACTGAGGTAAAGAGGGGCAAGACCATGAAGACATTTAAAAACCATGACTAGAACCTTAAAATCTATCCTAAAGCTGACAGGTAACCAGTGCAGTGAGTGGAGTGCAGGTGTAATATGATCTCTCTTTCTCCTGCGGGTCAGAACCCTTGCAGCCGCGTTCTGAACTCGCTGTAGGTGCGAAATAGAGCTCTTTGGAAGAGCAGATAGAACAGCGTTACAATAATCTAGCCTTGATGTGATAAATGCATGGACAAGTTTTTCACTGTCAGCAGGAGTGAGCATATCCCGGACCTTAGCAATGTTTCGAAGATGAAAATAAGCTGTCTTGCATGTAGTCATGATGTGTGATTTGAAGCTGAGCTCATTATCAAAGGTGACGCCCAGGTTCTTAACACATTGTCTGGCATTCAGATTCATTTTATTTAAATAGGTCTGGACATCATTCCTTTGTGAATCACTGCCAAGAACAAGAACCTCTGTCTTCTGTTTATTTAATTGCAGAAAATTGTCAGACATCCATGTCTGTATATCATCTATGCAGTCAAACAGTGAGCAAATTGATTTTAGGGCCTTAGGTTCTAGAGAAATGTAAAGTTGAGTGTCATCTGCATATTGATGATAACTAATACCATGTTTATTAATGATATGTGGTAGCGGAAGCATATATAGGTTGAATAGTAACGGCCCAAGAATTGATCCTTGGGGGACGCCACAAGTTATTTTTTGACGTGTGGAGGAAGAGGTACCTAATGCTACATAGTAATCACGCCCAGTTAGGTACGATCTAAACCAGTCTAAGACTAAGCCACTAAGGCCTACCCAACTCTGTAGTCGATCAAGAAGAATTTCATGATCAACTGTGTCAAAAGCGGCGCTTAAATCCAGCAGAAAAAGGACTGAGAGTTTGCCTGCATCCTTATTCAATCTCAAGTCATTTACTACCTTAACTAGGGCTGTTTCAGTGCTGTGGAGAGCTCTGAAACCAGATTGAAAAGTGTCATTTATTTGATTTACTTTTACATAATCATTCAACTGGATTGACACAACTTTTTCAATGATTTTGCTAAGAAAGGAAAGGTTAGATATAGGTCGATAATTATTGAGAATTGTGGGATCAAGATTTCTGTTCTTTAATAGTGGTTTAACCATTGCTGTTTTAAAAAAGTTAGGGAATTCACCCAATTGCAGAGACTGATTAACAATCGTTAGAACTTCATTTGCTAATGAGCTCAGAACCTGCTTGAAAAAGCATGTAGGTAAAGGGTCCAGTTCACAAGTAGAGGATTTTAGTGATGAAATCACATCAAGTAGTGTTACCATGTCAACTTCTTTGAAATAAGACATATTAAAGTTAGGCTGAGTAACTGATATAAGGTTTGATAGTCTATTAGTGCTTGTTGCTATGTTCTGCCTTATACGAATGTAAAGAATGTTTGTGTTATTGTGTGTGTGTGTGTGTGTGCATGTATAGACTTTGGAGAGCCGTGAGCAGAGAATGAGTGAGCTGATGGTCATGTGTGTGGAGAAGGATGAGATCATCTCTAAGCTCCAGGTGTGCTTGGACCAGGCTGCACATGACTCAAATAAACATGTGAGCACCACACACACACACACACACACACGACCCGGCCGCTTCAGAACCAGATAAATCACACTTGCCTCTGGCTGGAGGGGCAAAGCATTTCTCGCTGGCTGCAGACAGGCTAGGGCGAAGGTTAAGGGTTAGGGTTAGGGTTAGGGCTTTAACCAGCAGTACTATTTCAGACCTAAACCTACAAATTCAACCCCACTGCCAAGTCAGCATTTTCTGGCCTAAATTGATCAGTTAAACATTATATATACCTTTTTAAAACATAATTTGATGTATTGGTGGTTAATTCAGGCTTTAACATACCAGAGTGTTACAGTAGCTGAAGGGCATTATTAGAAAATTATGCATTCAGTTATCAGCATGCTCAGCTGGAGTTAATTTACCTGCTAATGGATTTGTGGACCATTGTATATAATTTTTATACATCCGTGAAAAACAAATTGGTAACCGTTTTAAACTTGGTTTGCCAAGGAATGCCCTTCAAAATGTAAACAAAAGGGTGACTATGATTATTGAAGAAATGCACTTTCCAAAAAACAGCATTCACACAAACCTTTATAGGCAAAACCGCTCCGTCATTCCACAATCTTTGGTCTTCGATTCAGTCCTCTGTTAGTTATGCTATTTTGGCGGGAGATTATCCTTATTGTAGCCATTTGTAGATCCTTATTGTAGCCTGTTACTGTTTGTTGAACACCTGAAGGAACAAATTTTACCTCCCAACTCCTGACAATGCTATAAAACATGGTCTTGATGTATGACCTGAGAAGAACCCTCCCACAGAGAATCAGACTCTTAAGACAGACTTCACCTTTAACTGCAAACGATACTCTCAGATCAGAGCTCTATAGCACCTTTACTGTTATTTTACTGATTACTGTTTGAAGACCTGTGAGACCTGACAAACATATCTAACCATCATTTCACTTGGGTAAAGAGGAGCAAGACCATGAAGACATTTAAAAACCATCACCAGAACCATAAAATCAATTCTAAAGCTGAAAGGTACCCAGGGCAGTGAGTGGAGTGCAGGTGTAATATGATCTCGTTTTCTCCTGTGGGTCAGAACCCTTGCAGCAGCGTTCTGAACTCACTGTAGGTGAGAAATAGAGCTCTTTGTAAGAGCAGATAGAACAGCGTTACAATAATCTAGCCTTGATGTGATAAATGCATGGACAAGTTTTTCGCTATCAGCAGGAGAGAGCATATCTCGGACCTTAGCGATGTTTAGAAGGTGAAAATAAGCTGTCTTGCATGTAGTCGTGATGTGTGATTTGAAGCTGAGCTCCTTTTCAAAAGTGACGCCCAGGTTCTTGGCACATTGTTTGACCTTCAGATTTCTTTGATTTAAATAAGTCTGAACACCAATACCATGACTAATACCATGTTGGTTAATGATAAGTGTTAACAGAAGCATATAGGTTGAACAGTAAATGCCCAAGAATTGATCCTTGGGGGACACCACAAGTTATTTTTTGATGTGTGGAGGAAAAGGTACCTAATGCAACATGGTAATCGTGCCCAGTAAGATGCGATCTAAACCAGTCTAAGACTAAGCCACTAAGGCCCACCCAGCACTGTAGTGGATCAAGAAGTATATCATGATCAACCGTGTCAAAAGCTGCGCTGAGATCTAGCAGAAAAAGGACTGAGAGTTTGCCTGCATCTTTATTTTGTCTGCCATTTACTACCTTAACTAGTGCTGTGGAGAGCTCTGAAACCAGACTGAAAAGTGTTTTATTTGGTTTACTTTGACATTCATTCAACTGGGTTGAAAAGGAAGGTTCAATATAGTTTTATTATTATTGAGAAATGTGGGATCACGATTTCTATTCTTTAGTAATGGTTTAACCACTTCTAGCTGGTCTATACTTCTGAACAGGGCAACTGAGTTATTATTGGATGAATCGATTAAGGTAGATGTATAGTTTTTCCTGCTGATTTTACTTCACCACAATGTTGTTTTATAAATATCAAAATGTACTTCCAATTTTGACCTTCACCAATGTCAATGAGATCGTCTAATGAGGTATTTTGACTAGAAATTAGACAAATATACTTGGTAAGATTTTGATTTTTTCCAGTGTGAAGTTTACCTGATGTGCCCAGGCTCTAGCGAGCCAGCTGAGTCTGGTAAAATGACCAGTGCCTAAACTGCCCCTTGTAATGCAAATGGTTATGGCCTTAATGCCATCTGTTTGCATTGCCAGTTGTTGTTTGTTGCTATGGCACCTATGAAATTGGGATACTCGAAGGACAATTATTGATCTTTTCTCTCCGAACTTGGAGAGGAGTTGATCTGCACTTTTTGAACTTGGAGATCTGATCTCTGCTCTCTCCGAACCTGAGAACCATGTGGCATTAATGTGGCGATCTTTTCATTCCTTGTATGAATTCAGCAATGGATGAAAGACCTCTGTCCAAAACCTGTTTCTCTGGAAACAAAATGTATATTGCTACAATTTATAATCTCTGTCTGCCATATAATCTCTCACATTCTCAATTTCTCATTTTTTTTGTGTGTGTTAGACTAATGTTCTGTGTAACTTCTCCTCTCTGCTAATTTGCAGATTGTTCAGGACCTTCAGTGTAAACATAACTGCACATGCTCAGAGAGCAAAATACACCCGGGGAGCAGGAAACGCCCACAGGAGCAGGAGGGGTTTGAGGATCCCCACGGCCCGCCCCCTCTAAAGAAAGGTACTGGCTCCGGCACTGCTGAACAGCGCCAACCAGCTTCCGTCTGTACCATAGGGCCGAGGAAACGGAATCGGCTTGAAGGACGGCGACGCCTGCGTAGCAGAAACAGACTGCCTTCAGTAAACATCTAGCTCCTCTCCATAATGCCTCATGAATTTAAGTGTGCAAATATTTTAAGTTGTTTTTAGTCAACGTGAATAAAGAAATATGACGTGGAACACGCATGCTAGCACGGGGCGTCAATCTCCATCCTTATACGATGCCAGAGTGGCCTCATGCTCTCAACCCCTACACATGTACAAATGGTTATACCTAAAAATAATAATACGTTTGGTCTCTGTTGCACTCTTTCTTGTACTAGACTGAGTCTCATTTCAGATTGTTTGTATTGGTACACTTTCAGAATTAATATAGATTCATTTATGTTGCTCCTAAATAACATCGGACATGTCTTTTCTGAAATGTCTGTTGGTGTACTAAAAATAGATGATTCATGGATAAAATTACGATAATTTCATTTGTTATATTTGGTAGGATTCGTCTGTGTATGCACACATGATGTGTATGCATTTTAATGTAACTTCCAGTTACTTTGAGTGCTTTTTATCTACAGCCCCTGGCAAAAAGTCTGGAATCACCAGTCTGGGATAAACACTCGTTCAGACATTTTATTATGTAGAACAAACTGACCAAAAACTTGATGCAATAATAAGGTCATTCCAAAGTGCAACTTGTTGGCTTTCAGAAACAAAGAAATTAACCGGTAGCGAACAGTCACCATTAAACCTGGGCCCTCTCCCAACCCCCCCCCCCTCCCTTCCTAATTAACTGCAATAAAAAAAAAACTGAGATGACAGTACAGCTTTAGAAATGCAATAAACAATAATATCTGTACTAGATAACTTCTTAAGCAAAATAAGGTTCCAACAAAATAAGGTTCACAGCTCCGTGTTCCTCGGGAGCGGAATATGTAAACAACGCGCACGAGGACGTCAAAGGGATGAATCGAAACTAGCTAGCGGTGGTACGCTAACGACAGCTAGCATCGCCACAGCGGGCGGAAATTATCATACAGTTAAGCCCGCCCACTAAGAGGGAAGATATGTTTGGTCAATTTTACTGTCATTTGAAACTGGTATTGCGCTGAATTATAACTGCCAGGCCCTCTGTAAACGAACAACGGGCATCACAGTCCTGATAGGGGGAGACACAGGCTCACTGGCTTCCACTTAACCCCTCACCATCCAACACAGATTGAATAGACACGGTTGAATAATTTATTTGCTTATATTTCTGTAATTGTTTAGATGTCGATTGTCAAACTGTAAGTAGATTTAAAAAATAAGATAAATTATATATATTTATGTTTTAGGAATATTTTAGGCCCTCTGAGAGGGCGTAGAAGGCCCTGACGGTTCCCCAACGCTCAATTCTGAGTGAACAAAATATGGAATCATGAAAAACAAACAAAACATTCAAATACATCACTAGCATTTAGTTGCACCACCTTTGGCTTTTATAACTGCTTGCAGTCTCTGAGGCATGGACTTGATGTGTGACTAACAGTATTCAATTTGGTACCAACTCCCTTTGATAGCAGTTGCCAGATCAGCTTTGCAGGTCGGAGCCTTCTTGTGGACCATTTTTTTTTCCAATTGGGTTGAGATCTGGACTATTTGCAGGCCATGACATCGACTGAATGTGTCTTTCTTTGTCCTCATGGAAAATTATTTCATCGTCTCCAAACATCTGTTCAATTTAAGGGATGAGCAAACTGTCCAAAATGTCAATGTATTGATAGAAGAATTAACCACAGTCGTCTCCCCAGTGCCTTTGCCTGATAAATCTCACTGCAACGGCACCAAATAAAAGTTCCAGCATCATCACCTTGTCCAATGCAGACTCTTGACTCATCACTGAAGATAACTTTCATCCAGTCATCCACAGTCCATGATTGCCTCTCCTTAGCCCATTGCAGTCTTGTTCTTTTCTGTTTAGGTGTCAATGATGGTTTTCTTTTAGCTTTCCTGTATTAGTCCCATTTCCTTTAGGTGATTTCTTACGGTTTGGTCATATACATTGGCTCCAGCTTCCTCCCATTTATGCCTCATCTGTTTAGTTGTACTTTTTCGGTTTTCAAGACAAATGGCCTTAAGTTCTTTGTCTTTGAGGTCTTTCTTCGTCTATCAGTACTTTTGGCTTCAACAACCATTCCATGCCGTTTGTATTTGGTCCATATCTTGGATACAGCTGACTGTGAACAGCCCACATCTTTAGCAACCATGCGTGAAGAGTTACCTTCTTCAAGAAGTTTCACACTCCTCTTTTGTTTCAAGAGACATTTCTCTCGTTTCTCTCTCGTGGTTCTTACCACTCCACTTCGTCCAGCAGCCCACCGAGGTTTCATGACTGCAGGTGTTTTTAACTGCAGACTAACAAAGGGAAATTGACTGGGTGTGTCCTTATTTTCTACCTCCAGTTTGAGTGATTCCATATATTTTCCCCCTGTGCTTGCTCAATAAAAGTAACATTTTACTTTGTTTCCACAATGTTTCTGAAAGCCAACAAGTTGCACTTTGGAATGACCTTATTATTGCATCATGTTTTTGATCTGAGTTTGTTCTACAGAATAACATGTCTGAATGAGTGCTCATCCCAGACTGGTGATTCCATACTCTTTTTCAGGGGTTGTATATGTGGAAATATAATCAACAAATTCATTGTTTTCCATCTGTAGGATCCCAGCAGAACTCTAGTATCCCAGTCAACCTTGTGGCTGATGAATGTGGTCAGTCACCAGAGTTGGAGGTCAGAGGTCAGTTTGGGTGTTACCAAGCTGACTCCCATCACAAAGATGAACAGCTGTCTGATGTGGAACAGGATTGCCAGACTCTTGAATTTTCCCTCCTGAGGCCCCAGTGTGAAGAGGAGCGGCCATGTTGTCATGGTGATGTACACGAGTGTCCAGCTGATGAGCATACGTCTCTCCAGAGGAACACAGAGGAGCAGCAGAACCTCCTTGCTATGGTAACTCAACCAAATGCCATGGAAACCAAACTCTGTGCTACAGAGTCTGAATGCAGCAAATTAAAGGTGTGTTTGGGGGAGGAGCTTAATGCCATCAGATGTCGACTGGCCGAGCAGGACTGTGAAATCAAGGAGAAAAATAGGCTAATTGGAAATCTAGAGGAGGACATTGCACAGCTGCAGCAGGTGGAAAAAGTTCTAGCACAACAACTGACAACGCACCAAGTTATTAATGATGACCTCCAGAGAGCAAACTCTGACCTCCAGGCTGAGGTTGCCACCCTGAGAGGATTCATCACTGAATTAGAGGAGAAGGGACAGAGTGGCGAAGGCGAGCAAGAGAAGAATAGCAGGAGGGAAGTGAAGGAGATTGCTGAGAAACACACTGCACTTCTATCTAAGGAGGAGCCACTAAACCAGAGAGACACTGAGCCGACAGTTCAAGAACAACTGAAGGAACCAGAACCCAGCGTAGATCAAACAGGCTCCATGAATGACATCAACCTGGCTGATCGGGTGGCTGAACTGTCCCAGAAGGAGGCGTTTCTCTTGGAAAAGGAAGCGAAGCTCTGTGAACTTCAAAAAAGCCTGGAGATAGCACGGGGACGCCTGGAGCAGGAGGAGACACAGGCGGTGCAGGAGACGCGTAGGAAGGAGGTGGAGAGGAGGAGGGAGCTGCTCGCTGTGGCAGAGGAGGCCATAGCTCAGAAAGACGCAGAACTCCAAAAGAGGCAAGATGAGATCAACAAGTAAGTGGCCACCTGAGTGAGTGTAGATGAGATCTTGAACCCTGACCTTAAGGGGAATAATTCTGAAGCTTAAGGAACACAAATTTAGTGTTTCCCATGAACTTTAAAATGTTTATCTTGTGTTATCTTCAACTGTCATGTGAAATGATTTGTAAGTAATTCTCTCTTATTCTTGCTCTTTGTCCTAAGGCTGAAGGAAGAGGTGAAGAGCCTCACTGTGAACTTGACCAGGAGAGAGGACGACTCGGCCGACATGAGAGAGAAACTCACAGACTCTAAGAAACAGATCCAGCAGGTGCAAAAGGAGGTGAGTGAGACCACTTGAGTGCAGCTGGTGCACGTTTAAAGCCTGACAGCAAACTCCTGTGGTCGGGCTTCAGAAAACCAGGCCAGAATGCTTTTGCTGTTGGCTACTTCTCGGTTTGTCTGTTGGTTTGTAATTTGGGTTTTAGTGACATGACTTTTTAATGGTAAAGCTCTAATATTTTGGGTGTAGACGTATCCAACCTGACTGATGGGTCTTTACCGTGTCCATCCGCTGTCCCTACTCTTCACTGACACTTATTTGTTGCTCTTTCTGTTCAGATCTCCTCCATGCATGAGATGGAAAGATCTCTGAAGCAGAAGTTGGGTGATCTGGAAAAGGCCAAGATCCAACTACAGAACGAGCTCACCAGCCGTGACCGCACTATCCAGCAGCTCAGAAATGTCAGTGCTGATTCTGAGGCCCACCGTTCTGTCCACATAATCATACACGTTTACAGCCGGCACACTGCGCTGCCTCTCTCATGAGAAGAGTTAGGGTTATAACGCGTTTACATGTAGATACTGAATTTCAAACCCTGAGAATGAGAGTTGTGTTCATTCCCAGCAGAAGTGTTCTTCCGATTCCAAGACAGACGAACATGTCCAGCTCTATGAGAAAGCTCTTAAAGGTGCAGTACAAAGCCCTGTGTGTGTGCGCGCGCCTGTGTGTGCGCGCGCCTGTGTGTGCGTGTGTGTGTGTGAGATCCAGAAATATAATTATATTATGTCTTTGTCTCCTTGGATGTGTGTTACAGATCTACAGGCACAGTGCCGTGTGATAGACGATATGCGTTTGGCTCTGACAGAACAGGAAGAAACTCAGACCCAACTGGACCTGGAGCTGGACAACAGAGAGACCCAGATTCAACATCTGACCCAGGGTAACAAACATATATATAAAACACTCTATATAATACACACACACACACACACACAGTGTTCCAAATTATTATGCAAAAAGTGTGATATGGTAAGAATGTTTGTCAGTTAAACCCATTGATGGTGATGTGTGTCAGTGCACTTTATATCACTGAAAACAGTTGCAGACACCTGTGCTAATTAGTTTGGCAGGTGTGTCCAATTAAAGGCAAGACTACTTATGAAGGCTGCCCCACATTATTAAGCAGCCTACATTTTCAGCCAAAATGGGAAAGAAAAAGGATGTTGAGAAGCAACAAATTGTGGAGTGTTTAGGTCAAGGCACGACTACAATCAACACTGCCAAGACACTTCATAGTGATCACACAATCAAGAAGTATGTAGCTGATTCAGAGCACACACGTGTGCGGGCTGATTGGGAAAATTGAGGACTCTTTCCAACAGGGAATTATGTCAGGTTAAAAGAGCAGCTGTAAAAATGCCTCGTCATAGCAGCAGACAAGTTTTTGAAGCTGCTGGTGCCTCCAACGTCCCCTGAACAACAAGATGCAGGTCCTTCAACGTCCCCTGAACAACAAGATGCAGGTCCTCCAGAGGTTTGCATCTGTGTGTATGCCATCCAGTCGACCTCTTCTATCCACTGAGCAGAAATGGCTCCAGTGGGCCAAACAATACCTGAAGAATGACTTCAAAACTGTTTTGTTCGATGAGTGCCGTGCAACGCTCGATGTTCCAGATGGATAGAGTGGAGGATGGATGGAGTGGAGGATGGATGGATGGAGTGGAGGATGGCTGGTTGATGGACACCCCAATCAAACAAGTCTACAGCGCCAACAAGGAGGAGGTGGAGTAATGTTTTGGGTCAGAATCATGGGGAGAGAGACTGTCGGCCCATTTAGGATCCCTGAAGGGGTGAAGACGACCTCCATAATGTATGTGGAGTTTCTCCAACAGCACTTCCTGCCATGGTTCAAGAAGAAGAACCGTGCATTCCACAGCAAGATCATTTTCATGCATGATAACGCACCGTCTCATGCTGCAATGAACACATTTGCAAACTGGAAAATTACAATGACTGCAATTCATATCGGTAATTTTTGAAAATCTGAGAAAATATTACTTTCATAATAATTTGGAACACATTGTATATATAAAGCCCAGAGGTCCATTTAAACTACATTTATGACATTGAGCAGATGTTCTATATCTAGAGTGACGTTAAAGCGTTTTAGTTGCATACTCGGAAAAGTATAGTTAGTGCAGATTAGTCAAGAGTTAGTGTTAGATTATGTTTAAGGGTAAAATGCACACACAGCAGAGATGTACAAGTGTCTCCACATACACACATTCATAATGTTCACCTTGACTTGAGTTCCTACGGCTCAGAGTGCAGACGGGTGCTGAGCCCTGTGGTGTGTGGACCCCCTGCCAGCAGAAGTGGGGGTGTGTCTGGCCCCCCCACAGGGGAAGAATTGTATAGTGACAGCAGTCTCTCCATTATGGGTAAATGAAATGTGCCATATTTTGTCAATTGTGATTTTTACACCCCAATCGAAATTTGTCCTCCGCTTTTAACCCATCTGTGCAGTCAGAACACACACACACACACACTAGTGATTACTAGGGGGCTGTGGATCACACGTGCCCAGAGCGGTGGGCAGCCCTAGCCCGGCGCCCGGGGAGCAGTTGGGGTTAGGTGCCTTGCTCAAGGACACCTCAGTCATGGCCTGTCTGGGAATCGAACCCACGACCCTCCGGTCACAAGTCCAGTTCCCTAACCGCCAGGCCATGACTGTTTGTCAGACATGTATCTGCAGCCATATACTGCACAGTGCTGATGGGTTCAAATGTACAGAACCATCTCTGTTTCTCCTTCTACTACTGCTGGAGAGACGGAAAACACAGTAAAGGAGCCATTATAACCTCGGGTCGTTCAAACAGCTGGAGACGTATTTAGAGATGTCAAAATTGGTGTAAGTTTTGTGTGTGTGTGTGTGTTTAGAATTGGAGAACCTGAGGGAGAGAGTTGTGAAGCAGAGGACCATTGGAAACTCATTCCCTCCGCATCACACAGATCCTCACCTTGATGGTGACCCCACACTGGCCACTGTCCAGGCCCAGCAGTGTTTAAAGGTGCATTTCAACAGCGTTGGTTACAAGGTTTCTAGTGTGTGTGTGTGTGTGTGTGTGTGTGTGTGTGTGGGTGGGCTGTTGTATCTGCTAGTGTGTGTGGGTGGGCTGTTGTATCTGCTAGTGTGTGTGTGTGTGGGTGGGTGGGCTGTTGTGTCTGCTAGTGTGTGTGTGGGTGGGCTGTTGTGTCTGCTAGTGTGGGTGGGCTGTTGTGTGTGTGTGTGGGCTGTTGTATCTGTTAGTGTGTGGGTGGGTGGGCTGTTGTGTCTGCTAGTGTGTGTGTGTGGGTGGGTGGGCTGTTGTATCTGCTAGTATGTGGGTGGGTGGGCTGTTGTCTGCTAGTGTGTGTGTGGGTGGGCTGTTGTGTCTGTTAATATGTGTGTGTGGGTTGTTGTCTGCTTGTGTGTGTGTGTGTGTGTGTGTGTGTGTGTGTGTGTGTGTTTAGATGGCCAGTGAGAAACATCAGACTGAGCGGCAGAAGTGGTTGGAGGAAAAGATGGTGCTGATTGCTCAGGCGAAGGAGGCGGAGGAGAAGCGGAACCAGGACATGAAACGGTTTGCAGACAGCAGGGGGCGCCACGCGCGCCAGCAGGCCGAGATGGTAGCGTACCAGACTACTCTTATAACACTACCACTAATAGCACTAACACTAGAGTACCAGACTACTCTTATAACACTACCACTAATAGCACTAACACTAGAGTACCAGACTACTCTTATAACCTATAATGAACACTTTACTTTGACTTCTTATTTGCCAACTCCCCTTTCAACTAAATGACTGTGTGTCTGTTTGTCTGGTGATCAGGAGAGTCTGGCTGCACAACTCGCCGAGCGAGAGCAGGAAATGGAGCAGTGGAGGAAAGACAGAGATGCACTGGTTTCAGCTCTTGAAGTCCAGCTACAGAAACTAATGTCTTCCATTGCAGAAAAAGACCAACAGATTCAGCAGTTACAGTGTAGTACCTCCTCGCATCCACCAGAGGTCGGTGCAGTGCTGCAAATTTACAATTTATTATTGTAACAGTGATTGCCAGTACTGGTTGTGCAGTACTAACAAATCTACTTAGGAGTCAAAGTCAAATTTATTTGTGTAGTGCAGTTGACGGTGACCTTTGTTAGAAAACAGTTTTATACATGTCCAAGGCCCCTATTGAGCAAGCTAAAGGTGACAGTGGTAAAATTCCTCCTCTGGTTGGAAATGTAAATGTGCCGTATTTTGTCAATTGTGATTTTTTACACCGCAATCGAAATTTGTCCTCCGCTTTTAACCCATCTGTGCAGTTCTCACACACACACACTAGTGATTACTAGGGGGCTGTGGATCACACATGCCCAGAGCGGTGGGCAGCCCTAGCCTGGCGCCCGGGAAGCAGTTGGGGTTAGGTGACTTGATCAAGGGCACTTCAGTCATGGCCTCAGGCCTGGGAATCGAACCCACGACCCTCCGGTCACAAGACCAGTTCCCTAACCACCAGGCCATGACTGCCCCAATGGATACCACAATAACAACAATGTAAACGTTAAGCAGCAAACAGCAAAATAAGGAAGTCAAAAAGTGAAGAATGTCCAGTCTAGTTTTGTAGAAGTCCTAGTCTTGGTTCATTGAGTGTGTGTGTGTGTCTGAACAAGGAACATTTGTCCATGGCAATGGAAGTGGGTTGAGCTACAGCCTTTTGTAAGATGTTGGAAATAAAGGGAGTTTGAGATCGGCCTGTTGTGCGATATCTGATGTGGGTCAAGGTTATCAGAGGCCTGATTACTGTTCATTTGAATGACATGGGTACATAGCCAATATTCAGACAAGAATGTATTAATTGTAGTAAAGGACCAATTGCCACAGGGAGAATGTTTTTGAGGGAGTGTGTGGGCAGGAAATCTAGTAAGCAGGTTGAAGATCTTGAGTGTAGATGTTCAGAGATGCACTTGAATAGCAGTAAATGGTTTTATTGTAACGGTTCTTTTGGGTTCACCAAAACGCATCATCCCTGATGTGTTTACATGAACTAATCACTACAGTGGGGCACTTTTATCTGAGCCTTGGTTTCTGATTTATTCCTGGTTAGTTAAATAGAAATCTAGGATTATTTTTATTAGTCTCTAATTAAATAACATATTTGAACAAAAATAATAACAGTGGTCGAATACTGGGGAGATGGTATCATCTCTTTTAATGTGATAAAAAGCTAATTATTTCAACCATATGTGTATGTTGTCTTGTTACCTGTTGGCTCAGGTAGGTGAAGACAGGGCTGTGGACGTGCAGGCTCTACTCATGGAGAAGGATTCTCAGATCCACAGCCTGGAGATGCAGCTCAGTCGGCTTGAAGCTCCTCCCAGCACCAGTGTACAGTGTTCACATTCTTCCACACAGGTAGAACACACACACACACACACACACACACTAATTCAAAGGTGCAGTACCAGTGTGCACACCGGTATTAAGTGTGTGCACTCTACAAAGGCGTGGGGTTGGGGTGTGCGTACATACATTAATGCAAATATATAATACCATTGTACACAGAGATTACTCCCCACATGCATACACGTGAACACACATGCAGGCTCACCCGAGCATGCTCACTCTAATATATACAGACTCGACCTCCGACTGGGATTCCATGAGTGATCCACACGTGATGGTAGGCATTCGACCGTGTTCCTCTGGGGGGCGCTCTGGGAGTATAGGGTACGGGGCCTGCTGATACAGGCTGTCCAGTCCCTGTACATATGGAGTAGGAGCTTGGATTGCATGGCCGGCAGGAAGTCAGACTGGTTCCGGCTGGGAGTTGGACTCCGTCAAGGCTGCACTTTGTCACCGATTCTGTTCATATTTTCTGTTTTACGGACAGAATTTCTCTGTGTAGCCACGTGGCAGAGCAAGTTCTGTTTGGTGGCCTCAAGATATTCCGCATCTCCTTTTTGTGGATGATGTGTTCCTGTTGGTATCATCGGGCCGAGACCTACAGCTCTCGCTGGATCAGTTTACAGGACCTACAGCTCTCGCTGGATCAGTTTACAGGACCTACAGCTCTCGCTGGATCAGTTTACAGGACCTACAGCTCTCGCTGGATCAGTTTACAGGACCTACAGCTCTCGCTGGATCAGTTTACAGGACCTACAGCTCTTGCTGGATCAGTCTACAGCAGTGTGTGAGACAACCGGGATGAGATTCAGCACCTCTAAAACTGAGACCATGGTACTCAGTTGGACAAGGGTGGAGGGCCCTCTGTGTTGGGAGTGTGTCCTTGAGGAGATATCATGAGTTCTTGTTCAAGAGTGAGGGAAGAATGGAAGGAGAGAGTGACAGGTGGACCGGGGCGGCGGCCGCACTGTTGCGGATGCTGTACCAAACCGTTGTGGTGAAGAGAGACCTGAGCCAAAAACTTGATTTACTGCTCAATCCGTGTTCCGACTCTCACCTATGGTCAGGAACTCTGAAAGAACGAGATCGCGAATATACATGGCTGAAACGGGTTTTCTCCGCAGGGTGTCTGGGCTTTCCCTTAGAGATAAGGTACAGATTACCATAATCCTGGAGAAACTTGGAGTAGAGTCGCTGCTCCTCCACGTAGAAAGGACCCATTTGAGGTGGTTTGGGCATCTGGTCCAGATGCCACCTGGATGCCTCCCTAGAGGTGCTCTGGCATGTCCAACTGGGAGGAGACCCCGGTGAAGACCCAGGACACACTGGAGTGATTATATCTCTCGAATGTCCTGGGAACGCCTCGGTATCCCCCCAGAAGAGCTAGAAGAGGTGGCTGGGAAGAGGGAGACCTGGGCCTTTTTGATTAGGCTACTGCCCCCTTGACCCGGACCCGTATAAGTGGATGAGAATGGGTGGATGGATCCATACATGACCTACATTTGCATACTGGATCTTTATTGCGTTTTTATCAGCACTCACTCCTCAGTGAATGCACTACAACAACTGCCATGGCCCTGTAGTACAATTTGGCCAATTTGCAAACTTGTATGCATAAAAAAAATTATAGATGGGTTTCTACACACAGACAGCAACAAACATGCACATATCCACACAGATGACGCATCATAGACACTCCGACGTTCACGTCACTAAGCTGTTTTTATGGCGTGATCAGATTTGCTAGTATTGCTAATACTGAATGTAGATAAGCTTCCTTGTGTTGGTCTGCTTTTATGTGGGTAATGTCTGTATTACAAGCCATGGAAACATTTGTGAGTTGTTTGTCTAACTGGAACTGCTGTTAGACTGTGGCACCAGAAATGTTGGGGAATCTTGGTGACAGCAGCCCTCTGAAAAACACAAGCCGTACAAGAGCCTCTGATACCAGCCAGGTAAGCCAAATTTATGTGGTGATTAGAGTTGTGTTTAAACACATGGAACATGTGTGGGTTTTTGTTTTGTTTTTAAAGCGTCGACTCTCGGTCCCCCGACTCTCGTCTGCAGGGCTCATGCAGCAGCTGTCCATCCGTGCGGGACTCATCCGAGATCTCCACGGAGGCAGGACGGCCGTCTCGCTTCCCACGGCCCGAGCTAGAGATCTCCTTCAGCCCCCTGCACCCGGACCGCTTCGCTTTGAAAAGGCAGGGTGACGAGACTGCCGTCACGGTGAAGATCGCACGCGCCAGCCGCAAGAGGAAGAGTGGTGAGATGGAGAAGGTGAGTAGAATGGAAAGGGGAGCAGCACTGGGCCTGCTGGTGTGGACTGGTTAGGGTCGCTGGTGTGGACTGGTTAGGGTCGCTGGTGTGGACTGGTTAGGGTCGCTGGTGTGGACTGGTTAGAGTCACTGGTGTGGACTGGTTAGGGTCTGCTGGTGTGGACTGGTTAGGGTCGCTGGTGTGGACTGGTTAGGGTCACTGGTGTGGACTGGTTAGGGTCACTGGTGTGGACTGGTTAGGGTCACTGGTGTGGACTGGTTAGGGTCACTGGTGTGGACTGGTTAGGGTCACTGGTGTGGACTGGTTAGGGTCACTGGTGTGGACTGGTTAGGGCCTGCTGGTGTGGACTGGTTAGAGTCACTGGTGTGGACTGGTTAGGGTCGCTGGTGTGGACTGGTTAGGGTCACTGGTGTGGACTGGTTGGGGTCGCTGGTGTGGACTGGTTAGGGCCTGCTGGTGTGGACTGGTTAGGGCCTGCTGGTGTGGACTGGTTAGGGTCGCTGGTGTGGACTGGTTAGGGTCGCTGGTGTGGACTGGTTAGGGTCGCTGGTGTGGACTGGTTAGGGCCTGCTGGTGTGGACTGGTTAGGGTCGCTGGTGTGGACTGGTTAGGGCCTGCTGGTGTGGACTGGTTAGGGTCGCTGGTGTGGACTGGTTAGGGTCGCTGGTGTGGACTGGTTAGGGCCTGCTGGTGTGGACTGGTTAGGGCCTGCTGGTGTGGACTGGTTAGGGCCTGCTGGTGTGGACTGGTTAGGGTCGCTGGTGTGGACTGGTTAGGGTCTGCTGGTGTGGACTGTTAGGGTCGCTGGTGTGGACTGGTTAGGGTCGCTGGTGTGGACTGGTTAGGGTCGCTGGTGTGGACTGGTTAGGGCCTGCTGGTGTGGACTGGTTAGGGCCTGCTGGTGTGGACTGGTTAGGGCCTGCTGGTGTGGACTGGTTAGGGCCTGCTGGTGTGGACTGGTTAGGGCCTGCTGGTGTGGACTGGTTAGGGTCGCTGGTGTGGACTGGTTAGGGTCGCTGGTGTGGACTGGTTAGGGCCTGCTGGTGTGGACTGGTTAGGGCCTGCTGGTGTGGACTGGTTAGGGCCTGCTGGTGTGGACTGGTTAGGGCCTGCTGGTGTGGACTGGTTAGGGTCGCTGGTGTGGACTGGTTAGGGTCGCTGGTGTGGACTGGTTAGGGTCGCTGGTGTGGACTGGTTAGGGTCGCTGGTGTGGACTGGTTAGGGCCTGCTGGTGTGGACTGGTTAGGGCCTGCTGGTGTGGACTGGTTAGGGTCGCTGGTGTGGACTGGTTAGGGTCGCTGGTGTGGACTGGTTAGAGTCGCTGGTGTGGACTGGTTAGGGTCGCTGGTGTGGACTGGTTAGAGTCGCTACAACTTCAATTAATAAACAAAAATGTATACTATTGTTTGCATGCTACATCCAGGGTTCGTACGGTCATGAAAAACCTGGAAAAGTTATGGAATTTGAAAATAGCAATTTCCAGGCCTGGATAAGTTTTGGAAAAATAAAAAATACTCAAATGTTTTGGAAAAGTCATGGAAATTTGCTTGACACAATAAATGTATGTTGTTCTGATTTTTTTTCATTGTGCGGACCGCTAACGTAACTTCACACATTAGTTCACTGCGTTAGCGTCGGACTCCAAGCGGAGCTGTAGATTGTACTTTGATGTAAATCAGCGTAATGCTGGTAAATGCCGATTAAACAATGACTGCTTCATTTGGACAAATACAAGCTATGGCTTGTGAAAGACAAGGACACGGGGCGTGCAAAATGTGCACGGTTAACGATGGGGTTAGAGACTGAAAAGTCCGTCATAAAGCAGTTTTTGTCGTTAAGCGCGACCCTAGATTTAGATACGTTTTGATCGTAAACACAGTATAGAAAAAAAACTAACGATGTCCTCGTGCGTACAACGCGAGAAAGAGCGATCGTGTTGCCGAGATGGGCTGCAGTGGAGCCTGTGCTGCCTCAGCTTATCGTACACAACACTCCACAACACTCCACTGTGCTGCCACTGCTCCTCCGTGCACGCGCGAAATAAAAAAAAAAAGTAGGTCGTAACTCCGGTTTATATTGATATTGAAAATACGGTAAATGTTTATTTTTTCAATTAAACCACGTGGCTTGTCATTAATTTATGATATACTGTGGAATTTTGGCCTGGATTTTTTCTTATTTTTCATGTCTACACATATGTTTAGAGAATGTATAGTCATTAAAATTTGCCTCAAAGTCATGGAAAAGTCATGGAAATTGATTGTCAAAAAAGTGTATGAACCCTGTACATCCCTTCTGTTTACCACCAGTGATTACATATTTTAATGGCTTATATTATTTTATTATTATTTATTACATATTTTATTAGTTTATATTTTATTAGGTTAGTTAGGGTCAGGGTTGGTTATAGTTAGGGTCAAGGTTAGTTATGGTCAGGGTTGGTCAGGATTAATTAGGGTCACAGTGTCTCCCACAGTGAGTTCTCACAGAGCTCCATGCTTCCTCCGCTGTGTGGTGTCCCTGGCAACTGAGCACACCATGCAGTCTGAAGAGGCGAGTGTCTAGTTGTGACTATAATGAAACGGCTCAGACAATGTGTCTGTGTGCGCGTGTGTCTGTGTCTGTCCTTCAAGAAGAGAAGCAGTATCAGGACCATCAAGGCGAGACTCAGTCACGCCCCCTGGTCTGTTTCTAAGGAATCCTGTGTGTGGTTTTTATTTATTAATTTTTACTTTGTAGGTGCGGCAGGGTTTTGGTATTTTCTTCTTTAATTTCCTTGTTTTATTTCTTTCAGGGGATTGAAAATGAGAACAAGAGAAATATGCGGTGCAAGAAAATAGCCACACTGCCTGCACACCGGGAGGAGGTAATACATATAAATGTGGTGCATGAAATCTTAGTAATGCTTAGAGTACATATTTTGTATGCACGTTTCTCATTTTAGGAAGTTTGGCTGGATTTGGGAACGGTCAGTTAAGGTTAGTCTTGTGATTTGTGTATTATTCACAGCCATCCCCTGAAGTAGTTGCAAAAAATTCCCATGACTCCCAGTTCAGTCTGCGGGATGCGAGGGAGAAGGAGGGGACGTTGCAGAAGATTGGGGACTTTCTCCACAGCTCCCCCACCTTCCTGGGCATCAAAGGTGCGTCAGTCTGAACAGAACATGCATTACACACAGGGTTCCCATTGGTAATGACATTTTTGGAATATGGAATTTTACAAAGACTATTCAAAACATGGGAAGTCTGAGAAATTCATAATTGTTTGGGTAAAGTCATAAAATATCAGTGGATTTTGTTTGTAGCATCTTTAGATTTAGATTTATTTTGCTGTTTATCAAAATGTTATATTGTGACATGTTTGCTGTAGTTTTTTTAGTGGTTGTTATGGTTACTTGACTTGAAGCCCATTTATCAAACAAATGAATGAATGTTTGCCCTTCATTAGAGGATCTTAAGCAGAAAAATACATACGCATTCCTCAAAAGGATTAGGTAAAAAAACTGCTTAGTACTCCCTAGATTTTGGAGCCCCAACAAATGACTAATTTTGGTTATCTTTTGATGTGTCTATTATTGATTAATAATTATTGATCTCTGTATTGTACTGAGTAGCAAAGAAGATTATGGGCCTGATGAGTGGGAAGACCCCAGATGCATGTGGGTCCTCTCGGAATCTTAAGCGTTCCAAAAGAAAAGTCCCACGCCCCAATATCTCCTCTCCTATGGACATCCCAGCACACCAGGTGAGCCTTCGTTTCATATGCACTTTATTCAGTGTTTTTATACTCAACAGCTGTTGTAAAATCCTGGGTTAGGGTTAGAGTAATACAGTAAATATGTGCTCATGGTTTTTCTTCCTATTGAAAGCTGATAAACCTTTATCTAGTCCTGGTACCACACAGACAGGTTAGGGTTAACCCTAGTCTTAATCTATATGTTTACACAACAAATACGACAAAACCCAGCTGGTCTTATTGTATGAGATTGATGCAAGAAAATTCCTCATTGTTCCAATCAGTCAAAGTCAGTATCTGAATATCTGTGTCTACAATTTGACTAGAAGTCAGCTCTAGTACATTTGGCACAACGCTCAGACTTCATGGAAGAAAGACACAGGACACAAACACACTCCTGTCCTCACACAGTCACACCACACTCACACTCCTGTCCTCACATAATCACACCACACACACATTCCTGTTCTCACATAGTCACACCACACACACACACTCCTGTTCTCACATAGTCACACCACACACACACTCCTGTTCTCACATAGTCACACCACAGACATTTTCAGCCTGGTCTCACTCCCCTTTGCAGCCTGTTTTTTGTTTGTTTGTTTGTTTCTTTAAAATGTGGAGAGATATAGGTTCTTAGTAGCACATTAACACTTTTTCTCTGCCCATTTGCTCAGACAATTATCTGTTTTACTTGTTTTTTATTAGCTATCATGGCTGAGATGGCAGTCTAGGTTTATACAGAATTATACAGTATAACTATCATAATGTTCATTGTTCATTGCAGATCATTGATGGAGATGTAGAAGAGAACAGCTGTCTTCACAGTACCAGACGACTGCGCAGCAGAAATCCAAAGTAACTGGAGCTGCTCTAGTAGCCACTACAGAAAGGAGCATCACTATATATATATATATATATCACACTAAGGTTTTTATCATTATTAGTAATATGATATTATAGTATCTAAAATTAACTTCCACATATTTTTTTCTTATGTCACTTGCACTTTTTAATTTTGCTGCACACTTAGCATTTGTTTTTGTTTTTAATTGTCACATTACATTGGTGAAATACTACTCTGAAATAGTTAACCAATGTAAAATGCTGTTAAGAATTGTTTTCCTGTTTTAGATCATTTGAAAGACAGTTCATCCTTTAAAAGAGTTTTTGAAGAGTAATTAAGTGGCGTTTTGCTGCTCAATATGGCAGACGGTACAAAAACATGTTTCTACACTCATGATGTTGAACTGTCTGGCTCAAACTGTTAATGTAGCCTGTTTAAGAACTCTTCAGCTAATAAATGTAGCCACACATGTTATTACTATACTGTCTGTCAAAGCTGTTTCTTCATCATAATGTTCAGTGGATTCAGTACAGTGTGCTACATGCACTACAAGAATGGTTCTGTTTGATTGAATTACTCAATACAGCCTAATGCCACCCAGACATGTAATCAGACTGGTAGTTCAGCAGTGAGTCTGCACTCAGACCTGTAGTGGCACAGATGAGATTCACAAATCTCGCAAATCTTTGGTTGTGACTGATTGCAGGAAGTAAACTGGCAGGTATAACTCATGTTTGTGGGGTCAGGTGATTAGGACCAAATGCAGGTGACAAAAGGATAAAGGACGTCTGTGGAGTGAGACGTCTGTGGAGTGAGACGTCTGTGGAGTGAGACGTCTGTGGAGTGAGTCATAGAAAATGCTACACGCAAGGGATCAGACAGCGCAGTGAGACCAGGGGCAGGCCCAAATGTTTGTGTGTGTTTGGCTGCACTATAGATCCAGTAGCACATGATCAGCATGACTGTCATGGGGATGTAGAAAACCACGGCAGTGGAGTAAGATCTAAGATTTTAAGATTCTTTATTTGTCACATGTATAAATTGTGGAGATACAAGATACACAGTGAAATGAATGTGACTGTTCCTAGACTATACAGCAATAAAATAGAATTACAATTTACAATTAAATAGATTAAGCAGCAATTTAATAAAATTACAATTTACAATTAAGTATTTATAAGCTATCAAATATAAACTATAGAAGTAGAGAAATGAGAATAAATAAATCTACCATGTACATATAAATGAATCTATAAGTGACTGTGACTGATAGTGACTGCGTTGTCTGTGTTTGTGTGTCTGATGAAGAACAGAACGGAATGGACCACGCGTGTTGTGTTTAGTGTAGTGTAGCCAAAGTCCTGGCTGATCAGACACACCTTGCCGTCATTGACGTTGTGTGTCCAGCCAAAGAGGGACGGCAGGATAATGGAAGCAGAGAGCACACACACACACACACAACCGTTTTGGCCATGCGCCAGCCACTCTGGTGGGTATGTTAGGGGTCTGGTGATCCCCAAATACCTTGAATACAAGATGGTTATGAATAATGATTATAAGCAATTAATTTCCAGTCTCTTTGCCATTAGCTTTGATGATGGTGATTATTGTGTAGGAAAGATTCGATATAAATTAACTTGCCCTGGTCACATCAACCCCCTTAATACCCACGTAATTTATAGCTGAATGCACGTGACGGATTTGCAGTGTTAAACAGCTCATATTACTGACACATATCTTTACAGTGTTTACAGACTTCAAAAAGTCCGTGGATAACAACTAACAAGTAAATGTAAAGTATTGACCAGTCAGTATCAACGTTTAATCTTGTAATCAGAAGTGTCTCTCACCTGTCGATGATAACGCAAGACGTCATGATCGACGCTGTACACGTCACATCCATTGCTATGAAAACGTTACAGAAGGCCTGGTTGAAGATCCACCGGCCACCGATCAGATCCGTGATACTCACCAGCGGCATGCAGCGCCACGGACAGGTCAGCCATCGCGAGGGACACCATAAGGTCATTCGATGGCTGTCATTACCACGAGCTCCCGCAAACTGACTAGCGTAAGCATGATAAGCACTCCACCGATCAACAGATACTCCATCTCAGGATGTGTTCGGTGCATCGCGTTCGGGTTTTCTATCCATCAAAATATTCGGAGAACTTGAGGGCAACATTTCTGATCCCAGCCTCTCCAACGTCGCGCGCACTGTTGAGGAGCCGAGGCGCCAGCGGAGATGCTCGTGTCGTTAGATGATCCACACTCACTGCACCAGGGACCTCATATTGTCTCCGTAGCCGAGTTGTGCCTCCAGTTCCGTTAGTGTCGCCAACCATCATACCGTGCGCCTTTTATCCGTGAACTTCACGGAGCGTCTGATGGCACAAAATCACAGCTGCACGTGCTGAATATGTGCGTCCTATAGCGACACCGTGTGAGTTGTTCACGCGCACCTGATCTCTCTATTTTAGAGCACGTGGAGTTTAACGCTGTGATTAAAGAACATCTGAGTCGTTCAACATCGCGTGTTCGGAGGCCTGTAAGAAAGAAAGCGCTGGTCACAGCATTGAGAGTGATACTGTAAATATGAGTGAAAGCGAACGGGATATATTAATATCTTAATATTAAAGTGAAGCCGCACACCAGGTGACAAATTGTGTTGAATGATCACAGTGGCCCACGGACGTAATGGGGGGGGGGGGCGGTTTGGGTTAACCCTGCGCCCAGTTCTCAAGCCATCCCCCCCCCCCCCCCCCCCACCTATGAAATCAAAATTTCGTCCATGCAATGCTTTCACACAACGTTGGGCATAATTTCTCACAGTCAGACAGTGATATAGTGACTCTGTCTCTCTGTCGCTGCTCTTCGATGCATAATGGATCGTTTACGTTTTATACAGTGTTTTACAGACGGCATTCCTGGTAAAATATTATGATTAAATCTTGCCATTCAAAAACCTAAGGTGCCAGTCAAAACATTTTGGTATTAGCATTCTCACTTTTAGAAACCAGATTATCAATAAAATCATTTAAGAACTGCGTCATGTATTATCACTGAAATACACTTTATAGTGTTATAGTGTTTATAGTAAAAAAGTAGTGTAAAGTCAAGTACGAGTTACCCAGTTTCAAATCGTCATCAAAAATATACCGGGAATCTAAAACAACTATAACATGGGTTATTGCTTCCGTTGTACGTAGAGTAGATGCCGCTGCGTGGACACTCTCACACACACACACACACACACACACACACACACACACACACACACACACACACACACACACACACACACACACCAACACAGTAACACGAGCGCCGCTTCGTGCTCAGTTGTACTCTGCACGCTCGAAAATGTACGTGTACGTGTTAGGGAGGAACGGGGTTATTGTATTCCTTCAGTGTGTTATGCACTTCGAAATATTTGAACATTCTAGTAATAATAATAATATTAATAATAATAATGGGGTGGGGGTAAATTGAGGTGTAAAAAGTTCACAGCAGCAGTGTGAACTAGGCACGAGTGAAGATGTCTGTAAGACATTAACACTGTCTTTTTATTTTTAATAAATGCAGCATCAGCTACTATGAATTATCCAGAAACAATGACCTCGCGCGCGCGTGATTCTGGATATGTATTTTTGTTTCTCGCGCCATCACCTGATTTTAGCTGACGATTTTACACGCACCTCATTAGCTTTCTACCTTTTCTGTTATTATCATTAAAAGATCTAGCGGAGTGGCGCTGTTTTTTTAGCCTGATTTGTTTCATTGCGGATATGAATTATTCCGTGGCGCGCGCTGTCGAAGCGGACTTCGCGTGGCCATCGTCTGTGACGTCATAACCCGGTGCTGGACTCTCGCGGCGCTGTGACCGGAGCGGGGACGTGACCGGCAGTGACCTCGGTCACCGTGTGTGTGTTGGTGACCCTCCTCACCCGCGGGTCTGTAAACAAACCTCGGTTCAGACCACGGCTGGGTCGCGCGCGCGCCATCAAATCATTCGCTAATAACTCCGACGAACCGTGCAATTAGACCGAGAGCGCGTGACGCGACCGTAATCTTGACGAAAGCAACGTGCTCTCCGTTTGTATCTTTAGTCACGTCAGCTAGCCGAGTGCTTGAAGATATCCCCGCGTGCACTGAAATATGGATAATGCCAAATCGATGATTGATCAGAAGGGTCCGGGTCACTCAAACGGCGTGCACAAGACGTTTCGGTCCCAGTTGAGCAATGGAGGTCCATGCACTCCGAACGGCAACGGCACCGGCGGTGGCAGCAGTCCTGACCGTCACCACCACGCGCACTATGACCCCCAAACCAACGGATGTCCTGCGAAAAGGTGTCGCGTGCGGAGACGCCTGGACTCCGGGAAGAGAAGCAGACCACGTAAGTGCACGAGGACGTGGACCCGTTTCACCAGAACCATCTAACACGTAGATGTTCCTGCCGTGTGTGGAGGTTATTCCTCCAGACTGCTGTACGAGCGCGATGAAGAAACACAGCGCTGCCCGTGTGCGTCCATAACTCTAACAACACACATTTAGCGTTTATTCCTGCTGCATTACTGTCATTAAAGGTACTGAGACTCACATTACGGGTTATCAGTTTAAATATGTCTGCAGTATGACAATTGATGGAATATATAAACGTTTCTGCTGCGGTGTTTGAGTTTAAAGAGAAACATGCGATTATGGTTTTATTTACAGCACACTGCGCCCCGGAGTCTCGTGCCGGTTTTGGCCGAAGTTGTTTTGCCTGTAAATTCGGTTCCGAGACTCTTTTGTTTTTATGAAAGCACTGAAACTGCTCCTCGCGTCCTCTGATTGGCCAACGCGGAGTCAGGGGGCGGTGCTGAAATCGCTCCTGATGGAAAGATCCCGCGCAGCTGACCAATCAGCGATCGAGTTCGTTTGCGCGAGGCTGTTAAATACACCCACTATACCGCCTCCCGAATATGCAGAAAATCGCACTTTTTCCTGCCGACGTTACAAAGTTGCGATGTAAGAAAAGGAGATCAAGTCATATTGAGATCATTCATACACTACAATCAGTCGTATTTACTAAGTTTATTTTACGGCTTTACACTTCTTTGGAATACTAACTCTCTTTGCACCTGAGCGATAACGTGTTCAAGCATTATGAAACTGAAAAGCGTTAAGAAGCCAGGTGAGTGAAAAGTAAACTCCATCTGCAGTTTCTTTTTAAAAGCTGAGTTATACAATGAATGTGCTTATGGTGGTAGTACAGGTAGGATCAGCTGACCAACTCAGCCCCTACGCGCACACGCACACACACACACACACACACACACACACACACACACACACACACACACACACACCACTATGTATAGTTGTCACCTTTCAGGTTGTACATTGGAGGTATCAATGGGAAATGATTCATAAACAAATATTCAATACCAATAATAATTATTATAAAAATAATGTATTTCTATATTTCTATTTCTTATAATATATAGTAATTATATATATATATATATATATATATATATATATATATATATATATATATATATAATGTGTATATATATATATAATATATATTATATAGATATATAATATATTTCTGGAGCAGTAGCCTAACATGGCCTGATATGACCTGATATAAAAATGTGCCATATTTTGTCAATTGTGATTTTTACACCCCAATCGAAATTTGTCCTCCGCTTTTAACCCATCTGTGCAGTCAGAACACACACACACACACACTAGTTGATTACTAGGGGGCTGTGGATCACACGTGCCCAGAGCAGTGGGCAGTCCTAGCCCTAGCCCGGGGAGCAGTTGGGGTTAGGTGCCTTGCTCAAGGGCACCTCAGTCATGGCCTCAGGTCTGGGAATCAAACCCACGACCCTCCGGTCACAAGACCAGTTCCCTACCACCAGGCCATGACTGCCCAATATATATAATATGACCCAATATGACCTGATATTACCTAATATGACCCGATATGACCCGATATGACCCAATATGACCCGATATGACCTGATTTGACCTCTTTAGGCTGCAGTTTCTGGGTAAATCCTGCTCACCCACTTTCCACAACACTACCTCATAATTCTACTGGATGTGTGTGTATGTGAGAGAGAGAGAGAGAGAGAGAGAGAGAGATTAATTATTATTTCCTTATTATTGTGCAATTCCATAAATGTTATCTTTGTCGCAGTAAAAGAGGGAGATTTGACATTTAATTTTAATCATATTCAATGCTCACTCTGATAGTGTCCCCTCTTTGGATGTTAATATAGTTTGTTGTCTTTTAATCCGGCTTTGTCTGCTATACATAGTTATAAAAGAGGTGGGTAAAAGATGCAGTTACAGGTGCACAGAATGGCCCTAACCCTTACCATAACCCTAACCCTAATCTCTAGCAAAAGTGGAGCTGGGCAGAAAATATTCAGTTAATGTTAGTTTGAGTGCAGTTAATCCAGAAAGCTCAGATGCAGTGAAAACCATTCTGTACTCTATTCTGATAAGGTTAGAACAGTATACATTCAGGCCTTGGTGTTGGCCTTGGACATTTAGAACAGTTCATCTTATCTCAACCACAATAGCTTCTTCTTGTCACATGAATAAGCAGAAAGTGCTTTTGCTCTGCATTTCGTTCTTGGGGATAACCCTAATCCAACCCCTAACCCTTATCATAACCCTAACCCTAATCCTAATCCAACCCCTAACCCATATCATAACCCTAACCCTAATCCTAACTCTATTCTCTAGAATTTAAACGGTGACTACAATGGTGATCCTACATGTTCTGTAGGATGAAGGTGACTCCATGTGCAGGACAAAGGGTTTAAGTGTAGATAAAAAAATCTACAAATAAAAAAATGTATATATTATTATATAATATAATAGATAATGTTCTGTGTTCTCAGGGCGGGCTTTCCCTCTGTCTGTCTACCCACCTGTCTCTCTACTTCCTCTCTGTTGTTATCCAGACCTCTCCACCACTTTATACATTGTTTGCATAGAGACACAGATACTTCTCCCCCAATGCACCCACCCAGCCATGCTTCCTCTGTTGCACCCTCACACTCTGCTGAAGGAGTGACCTTTCACCCACACCCTCACACTCTGCTGAAGGGGTGACCTTTCACCCACACCCTCACACTCTGCTGAACGGGTGACCTTTCACCCACACCCTCACACTCTGCTGAACGGGTGACCTTTCACCCACACCCTCACACTCTGCTGAACGGGTGACCTTTCACCCACACCCTCACACTCTGCTTAATGGGTGACCTTTCACTCACATACCTGGTACACTTAATTTCCTCGTCACAATGTCAGGCCCTCTACCAGGTCACTATTGTCTGGTTCACTCATACACCCGTGTACACCAAAGCCCTGCTGGTATTACATTAAATACTGTAATCACCACACACATCTCAAGCAATTTCTTCTTTATTTAGTTCTGCAAAGAATTCTCATAAGCTTTGTACAGTTACTGAAATTTACCCTTCAGACAAGTATTGAGTGCTTGCTATTTTGTCTTCTGAGTGCCATGGGTGAATTAAGATTCGTACATTGTAGACAATACATTTTCTATTCTATTCTATTCTAATGTAGATTAAGGACTATAATTGTTTGCATGTTTATACTAATGCAGTTTAAAATTGATTGAATTTTGTCAATGCCTGTCAAGGATTTTAGCATGAAGTTATACACGTGTTTTTTCTGCTGTTAGTTAGTGTTTCATTTTGATGTTACTGCAGTATATTAGTCTGTATATTTTACATCAAGCTGGACATAATGCAGAATCCAGTGAACTCAAGTTTTGGAGCCTATTACCAATTCCTCAGCAGCTCTACCACTGCTGGCAGGATTAGGGTTCATCCTTCTCTAAATGGTTAGGGTTTGTACACTTAATACACTTTGTTCACTTCGTATCGGCACATGGCACTAAAATGATTGACAAGGTTTCTTACTGGTGTGGGGCATTTTGACACTGTCATTTGTCGCACTACTGTTGCTCAAATCATGGTTTCTGTTTGTTTAAGAAGTATGTGGCATGGATGTCTCAAACAACTGTGGAGTTATTTCAGGTCAGGCCTGCTAGGATCCACTTGAAGCTGGACTTTGATTCCACTGTCAGCGTAATGATGGTGGTTTATATAATTTGTAATACTTGTAATACCGTAATAACTGTGGTAACTGATACACGAAATCAGACTGAACCAGGCTATGATATTAACTCCAGTAACTGATACATGAAATCAGACTGAACCAGACTGTTATTAACTCCAGTAACTGATACATGAAATCAGACTGAACCAGACTGTGTTATTAAGTCCAGTAACTGATACACAAAATCAGACTGTGTTATTAACTCCAGTAACTGATACATGAAATCAGACTGAACCAGACTGTTACTAACTCCAGTAACTGATACATGAAATCAGACTGAACGAGACCGTGTTATCTGTGTTATTAACTCCAGTAACTGATAAACAAAATCAGACTGAACCAGACTGTGTTATTAACTCCAGTAACTGATACATGAAATCAGACTGAACCAGACTGTTATTAACTCCAGTAACTGATACATGAAATCAGACTGAACCAGACTTAGCGGAGACTTTTAAGTGCAAAAATGTCTAGAAGTGAAGTGTTGTTATTTGTTTTTGGTTTAGTGAAATTAACAATTTAATGAAAATTTAATAGTGACTCAAATGTGCACTTTAGAAACATTTGTGACCCTTCATATGAAAAAAGACCAACAGCACATTAGGATGTCTGCACCAGACATGGACATGGAGATTTATTAATCGAAATAGCCTACAAGGTAATTAAATTGATTCCTGTAGTTTCGTAGTAGTCTGGTTCAAAGGTGTCTTGAATAGCCTATCTGTGCTATTATCTAGGATGAATTCTGTGAACAAAGGCAAAGCACTTTTTAAGTCGCTGTGGATAAGAGTGTCTGCTAAATGCCCCAAATGTAAATGTAATTTCAGCTAGGAACCCACACTGTGTTCAACATGCCTCTTTAACCTTGATGATATTGCTGGTTCTGAAACTACATTTCTGGTGTCAGTTTTCAGTTTCAAATGTAATATATGAAACACCAGGATTATTTAGTAGATGTAATCTCATGTTCTTAAATTTGCCCCACTGTATTTGAGCAACTTTGGGTTTTATCACTTTTTGAATAATATTACAGTCCATTTGTGGTCCTTGTGTAACTCCTGTCTGTTAGAAATTCTCTCTCTCTCTCCCCCCTCCCTCCCTCCCTCCATCTTTCTCTCTCTCTCTCTCTCTCTCTCTCTCTCTCTCTCTCTCTCTCTCTCTCTCCATCTTTGTCTCTGTGTGTCTCTCTCTGTCTCTCGCCCTCTTATTGTCTTATCTCTGTGTCTCAGCTTTCCCGTGGTTCGGCATGGACATCGGCGGGACGCTGGTGAAGCTGGTCTACTTCGAGCCCAAGGACATCACGGCGGAGGAGGAGCAGGAGGAGGTGGAGAGCCTGAAGAACATCCGTCGCTTCCTGACGTCCAACGTGGCTTACGGCAAGACGGGCGTGCGAGACGTGCACCTGGAGCTGCGTGAGCTGAGCGTGTGCGGCCGCACTGGCACGCTGCATTTCATCCGCTTTCCCACGGCCGCCATGCACCGCTTCATCCAGATGGGCCGAGACAAGAACTTCTCCAGCCTGCACACCACACTGTGTGCCACTGGTGGTGGAGCCTACAAGTTCGAGAGCGACTTCAGAACGGTAGAGACGTCCTGGGCTTAGAGGGCCTTCAGTTAATTGTGGCCTAAAGGTTAGATACGTGGGTTTGGGCCTGTAAGGTTGGTGGTTCAAACCTCATGACTAACAACAACTTTTGCTGAAGTGCCCTATGTTTTTTTAAATAGAGGTACTCTTTCTTTTCTTCCTCGTGCTTGGGTTTAGAGGGCCTTGTGCTGTGTGTGTACATTGACTGGCCTGACCTATGACCCTGTTACCCTGCCCCTCCTTGTGTAGACAGCTGATCTGGAACTGCTAAAGCTAGACGAGCTGGACTGTCTGATCCGCGGGCTGCTCTACGTCGACTCTGTGGGCTTTAACGGCCACCCGGAGTGCTACTACTTTGAGAACCCGTCAGACACACAGGCGTGTGTGAAGCAGTCTTGCAGTCTCACCCAGCCCTTCCCCATGCTGCTGGTCAATATCGGCTCAGGCGTCAGCATCTTGGCCGTCTACTCCAAGGACGATTACAAACGGGTCACCGGAACAAGGTGAGCGTCCATTTGAGTTAGTAACACTGCAGACAGCAGGCCCAGTGTTGGAGTAATAGAGCTGAACTGGTTTGGGAACTGGGGTTAGCCATGATCACTACAGGGCCGATGATGGTGGTTTGGTATTGGTGTTATTCTGTCGTGGAAACATGGGTTGTTCTGTGATGACAGGTTGAACACAAGATGTTTATGTGAAAGGAACATCACAAAACCTGCACCACAATATGAGCTCATATAACATATGATATTTATAGCTGTTTCCATGGAACTAAGTATCATGGCTACCCCAGCAGTGCACTTGCATAAAGTCTGTATTATGGTTAGAATTAAGACCCTTAGATAGGGACCCTAACCCTAATTCTAGCACCAAACCATCACCCTCAGCACTACTAGAGGCTGACAGAGCAGCACAGGAGCAGAGTAGAATGTTAAACAACACACATCCCCTAACAGTGGTGGTGTATGTTAAACAACACACATCCCCTAACAGTGGTGGTGTATGTTAAACAACACACATCCCCTAACAGTGGTGGTGTATGTTAAACAACACACATCCCCTAACAGTGGTGGTGTATGTTGAACAACACACATCCCCTAACAGTGGTGGTGTATGTTAAACAACACACATCCCCTAACAGTGGTGGTGTATGTTAAACAACACACATCCCCTAACAGTGGTGGTGTATGTTAAACAACACACATCCCCTAACAGTGGTGGTGTATGTTAAACAACACACATCCCCTAACAGTGGTGGTGTATGTTAAACAACACTCATCCCCTAACAGTGGTGGTGTATGTTAAACAACACTCATCCCCTAACAGTGGTGGTGTATGTTAAACAACACACATCCCCTAACAGTGGTGGTGTATGTTAAACAACACACATCCCCTAACAGTGGTGGTGTATGTTAAACAACACACATCCCCTAACAGTGGTGGTGTATGTTAAACAACACACATCCCCTAACAGTGGTGGTGTATGTTAAACAACACACATCCCCTAACAGTGGTGGTGTATGTTAAACAACACACATCCCCTAACAGTGGTGGTGTATGTTAAACAACACACATCCCCTAACAGTGGTGGTGTATGTTAAACAACGCTGATTCCAAATCCAAACCACCTCCAGGCGAGTGAAGATGATCCTCACCTAAGAGTTAAGGTTGTAGACTGCGTTGTCTGGACTTCCAGAGTCCAGGTGTACATATGTTTGTGTGTGTGTGTGTGTGAGACTTTGTGTGTGAGTGTTGGGGAACTGGTCTTGTGACTGGAGGGTCGTGGATTTGACTCAGAGGCCCTAGGCCATGTCTGAAGTGCCCTTGAGCAAGGCACTTAACCTCCACCGCTCCCCTGGCACTGGGCTAAGGTACCACAGCCCCCTAGTGATCACTAGTGTGCACTTTGTAAGTTTCTCTGAATAAGAGCATCTGCTAAAATGCCCTAATGTAAAATGTGTGTGTTCTACAACAGCCCTAATGCTACTGAGTTAGTTTACCTGCTCTACAACAGTCCTACTGTAGTCAGGCCACTTCCTGTTTTAGGCTTTGGAGTGTATAACTCAATTGCGCTTTAGTTATTTTTCTAAAACTTCTCATTTTATTTCTACATATATATTTGGGCTGACTGTGAAGTTCTTTTGAGGAAACTTCAATATAATTTTTCTTTGAAGAATATAATATTCTATAACTGTATGTATTGCTTATTTGTGTTAAAGGCTGTTCCAATTTTACAATAACTGGTTTTAAAGAAGAGTTTTCAGCACCTTTATGTTGGTTTTAAAGAAGAGTTTTCAGCACCTTTATGTTGGTTTTAAAGAAGAGTTTTCAGCACCTTAATGTTGGTTTTAAAGAAGAGTTTTCAGCACCTTAATGTTGGTTTTAAAGAAGAGTTTTCAGCACCTTAATGTTGGTTTTAAAGAAGAGATTTCAGCACCTTAATGTTGGTTTTAAAGAAGAGTTTTCAGCACCTTAATGTTGGTTTTAAAGAAGAGTTTTCAGCACCTTAATGTTGGTTTTAAAGAAGAGTTTTCAGCACCTTAATGTTGGTTTTAAAGAAGTTTTCAGCACCTTTATGTTGGTTTTAAAGAAGAGTTTCAACACCTTAATGTTGGTTGTAGTGTTGCTGTTTTTCTTTATCTTTTTAATTTTCTTTACTGTTTATGTTTCACAGTATTTTTTATCTTAGTTCAGACCTTTGTGGTTCTGTGGTTTGACTGGATAGGGTTAGCGTTAGGGTTAAGATTAGGGTTAAGATCAGGGTTATCCATAGCCATGAGGTCTTTTCTTACAATTTGACATTCCCTATCAGACCATTTTTCTTTCTGTGGTCTTTTTCCACTGAAAAAACAACCTAACTGTTCTTATTTACTGCATTGTCAAGGAGTCTGCATGGTGTAGAGGTGGGGGTGATTGTTTCCATCTTTATCTATAAAATTAGGTTAATATCAGGTAGTATCATAATGTAGTATCATTTCTGCTACTTTCTGTGTGGAGGTTGTGGAAGAACTCATTATAGTAAAGAGATTCAACAGGAGGCGAATATACTTCACTCTTACAAATATCACTGTGAGGGTCAATAATTCCTCTCTCTCTCTCTCTCTCTCTCTCTCTCTCTCTGTCTCTCTCTCTCTCTTTCTCTCTCTCTGTCTGTCTCTCTCTCTCTCTCTCTCTCTCTCTCTCTCTCTCTCTCTCTCTCTCTGTAGTCTAGGAGGAGGTACATTTTTGGGGCTCTGCTGTTTGCTCACAGGTTGTGAGACATTTGAGCAGGCGTTGGAGATGGCCAGTAAAGGGGACAGTACCAATGTGGACAAACTGGTCAGGGACATTTATGGAGGGGACTACCAACGCTTCAGCCTGCAGGGTTCAGCTGTAGCCTCCAGGTAAATGTGTGTGTGTGTGTCTGAATGAGTGAGTGTGTTTGAATGTGAATACAATGTGTGTGTGTGTACGAGACACAGACAATCTAAATACAGTATATGTACACTCAGTGAATGTGTGCCTATACATTGCTGATGGATGTATGGATGTAAGAAAATGGGAGCAATTAGACCCAGGTGATGGAGACAAAAAATGAATAAATACAAACACACAGAGTATACAAACATAAAAAACCCAATTAAAGTGCTTGTGGTGGTTGATAAGTACAACAAATGATCGCTGGAACCTCTCGGCCCTGCAGCGAGAGAGAGTCTATCACTGAGACTGCTCCTCTGAGCTGCCAGACTCCCATACAGAGGGTGTCTGCCATTAGTGAGGATTTCACACATTAAACACCTCATCCTCTTCTCCACTAACTCACCCACAGAGTCCACTCTCCCTCCCAGCACTGACACACACTTCCTTATAAGCTTATCCAGCCTGTTCCCTTACAGAAACGCTGCTTCCCCAGCAGACAACACCTAAGAAGACAGCACTGTATATCAGTGCCTCACAAATGCCTCACTCTAAACACAGGGGGTACAATACTCCAATGTGGTCTAGAAGCAGTGGACATTACTCTAATATGGTCCAGAAGCAGTGGACATTACTCTAATATGGTCCAGAAGCAGTGGACATTAATATGGTCGAGAACGACTGGGCAGGACAAGGCTGCTTCCAGACCTGGCCCCACCGAACTTTGTGCTACATGCAAAACCTGTGTTGAACTACTTTACAAGACTACTCATGGTAGACTACTACACTCATGGTCCTTGTTTACTGTCAACAAAGTTTTGAAGCAAGTCCAAGTCTGTGTAACAGGTCCAAGTCTGTGTAACAGGTCTAAGTCTGTGTTACTGTTGAGTGGGCCAGACGTGCTGGTCAACACAGCTGAACTCTGAGCTGGTTAGGCTGACACAAGCATGTGTGTGGCTGTTTATTAATTTATTTGTGTGTGTGTGTGTGTGTGTGTGTGTGTGTGTGTGTGTGTGTGTGTGTGTGTGTGTGTGTGTGTGTGTGTGTGTGTGTGTGCACGCTCTAGTTTTGGTCACATGATTAGTAAAGAGAAAAGAGACTGCATCTCCAGAGAAGACCTAGCTAGAGCAACGCTGGTCACCATAACCAACAACATTGGCTCCATCGCACGTATGTGTGCCGTCAATGAGGTGTGTATGCACGTGCACACACATTCTGTCTAGATTCACATGGTGTTTCCTGAGAGAAATTACAGTGTTACACCCAGACGTCCCAATGCATGTTCCCAGCACTTCACATCACAAACAGGCTGAAAAACATAATTAATTAATTTTTTATTAGTACATTATATATTTCAAGGCACTTGAATTAAAACTTGGCAGACAAAAAAAGACTAAAACATAATAAGTAAATAAAAAAGAACCACTTGATTCGATCAGCAGCTTTACTCTAGATAACAGCAGAATAGCAGGCTGGGCGGGGCCTAATGTTAGTGTTGTGGACAGCAGGCTGGGCGGGGCCTAGATTAGTGTTAGTGTTGTTATCAGTGCCGAGTGTGTGAGCTCAGTCTGGCTTCTCTGGGCTTCTTTACAGTGTTGCCTTGTAGCGTTGTGATCAAGCAGCATTGTACAGGGCTATCAGAGCAACCAGAGCGTCAGCTGGGGTTAGATATCCTAGTAACCCTAATCCTAATCTAACCCTAACTCTAACCCCAACCTTAATCCTAATCTAACTCTAACCCTAATCCTAATCTAACCCTAACCCTAATCTAACCCTAACTCTAACCCCCAACCCTAATCCTAAATCTAACCCCAACCCCAACCCTAATCTAACACTAACTCTAACCCTGAACCCAACCCCAACCCTAATCTAACACTAACTCTAACCCTGAACCCAAATCCCAACCCTAAGCATAAACTGAGGCACTGCTACTGCTTCTGTACACAATCCTCTTCTGGCTCTTCAGACTGTTGCGATAGAGCATTTTCCTAAACTCTTACAATGGTTATGATGAGGGTTAGGATTAGGGTTATGATGAGGGTTAGGATTAGAGTTATGATGAGGGTTAGGATTAGAGTTATGATGAGGGTTAGGATTAGAGTTATGATGAGGGTTAGGATTAGAGTTATGATGAGGGTTAGGATTAGAGTTATGATGAGGGTTAGGATTAGAGTTATGATGAGGGTTAGGATTAGAGTTATGATGAGGGTTAGGATTAGAGTTATGATGAGGGTTAGGATTAGAGTTATGATGAGGGTTAGGATTAGAGTTATGATGAGGGTTAGGATTAGAGTTATGATGAGGGTTAGGATTAGAGTTATGATGAGGGTTAGGATTAGAGTTATGATGAGGGTTAGGATTAGAGTTATGATGAGGGTTAGGATTAGAGTTATGATGAGGGTTAGGATTAGAGTTATGATGAGGGTTAGGATTAGAGTTATGATGAGGGTTAGGATTAGAGTTATGATGAGGGTTAGGATTAGAGTTATGATGAGGGTTAGGATTAGAGTTATGATGAGGGTTAGGATTAGGGTTATGATGAGGGTTAGGATTAGAGTTATGATGAGGGTTAGGATTAGAGTTATGATGAGGGTTAGGATTAGAGTTATGATGAGGGTTAGGATTAGAGTTATGATGAGGGTTAGGGTTAACTCAGATTGACACTTTTTAAGTACAAGAAGCTTGTTCTCCACCAGAATAAACAGAGATGGTTAATCCAAAACTAGAATGCCACTCCTTTATCTAGGTTGTGTCTCTCCCTAGTGGTGTATTCAAGCACGTGTATGTGTTTTTTCAACTGTGTCTGTGGGTTTGTTTTCAGAAAATCGAGAGAGTGGTGTTTGTGGGGAATTTCTTGCGCATAAACACCGTGTCAACAAAGTTGCTGGCCTATGCAATGGATTTCTGGTCCAAGGGACAGCTGAGAGCCCTCTTCCTCGAACACGAGGTTTGTTGTTTTGTTTGGTTGTTTATTTTTTGGAGATGTGATTTTATTTTGCAGTAGGCACTAAAGATTCCACTAATCCACCACAAATGCACTACAGCTGCTGTTCTGATCATCCCAGAGTATCCAGGGCAAGACTGAGACATTCATAAACGTACCACGTGTCTCTTCATATGTTTACTCAACTCATCAGAAAACAGATGAATCGTTACTATGTCTGTTTGAAGTTAATTCTGAATGTGTCTGAATAGTTAATTCTGTATGTGTACGAATAGTTAATGCTGCATGTGTGAATCTTGAATGACTGTGTGTGTGTGTGTGTGTGTGTGTGTGTGTTTAGGGATACTTTGGAGCTGTCGGTGCCTTACTGGAATTACTGAAAGGATCTGAAGACCCCTGAGGGTAGGGTTAATTCTGACCCCTGAGGGTAGGGTTAATCCTGATCCTGACCCCTGAGGGAAGGGTTAATCCTGATCCTGACCCCTGAGGGGACGGTTCATCCTGTCCCCTGACCCCTGAGGGGACGGTTCATTCTAAAATAAAAACAAAAGAAGGAAAAAAAAAGAAATTAAGCTGCTGAAAGGGATTATAACCCCCACAGGAATTCTGGGTAACTACTGAGAGGAGCCGTAATAGTAACTGAACTGTAAATAACCTCTGAACTACAAGCTTCTTTAACTGTAAGATAAGATTTTTGTGACAAATTTAAACTCCCTCAGACTGACTTACCTTTTGATTATTTGGTTTCCTGATCTGTAAATAAGTGTGTGTTTAGTACCTAAGGAAACATAAGTTATGAACCCCGCTGTGATAAAACCTACTCTGTGGCTAAGAGATGATGTGGCAAGTTCAGATGATGAGAACAGTAGTTGGTGGATTTTATTTGTGGATTTTATATTTTCTAAAAAGCTGCGTTTAAACAAGGTTGTGGCACGTGGTCGTTTCATGTGGTCCAAACAGGAGTTCGCGTATTTTCAGGTGTGTTGGTGGGGTGAAAGGTGGAGGACCTACGCGTTGTCAAGATCCAAACACTCAGACAGCACAGATCTCTCAGGCATACATCGCTTAAAACATGTCCATAGTTTCATACCTTAACCTGCATTCTTCCCTTGTGGTCTCATGGCTTCTCTGTGGTTTAGGTGCTTCCACTGTGGACCATTAGTTGGATTTAGGGGTTAGGGGTTAGGGTTTATATAGCACCTTTCAAGATACCCAAGTTGACGTTACAAGTTTAACACAGGTACACAACCAATTACACACACACAGGCAAGAAGCGGCAGCCAATTGCACACAGCGTACTCTCTACCGGGATCCACACCCCCTGGGGGACTGAATGGAGTGCAGGAAGGGGAGAGAGGACAGACCCTAGTGGCAGACCACCATCCACCACTGGGCACACAAACACACACACATTCATGCACAGACACTCGGACAACTGTTTTTATTGGACATGAAGAGACACAGTCACACACTCAGGGAGAATTTGTCAGGGAACCAGGAAATGCCAATTTACCTAACCTCCATGTTTTTGGACTGTGGGAGGAAACCGGAGACCCCGGAGGAAACCCACGCAGACACGGGGAGAACATGGAAACTCCACTCAGATAGGGACTTGGAACCCAAGACCCCAGTGCTGAGAGGCAAACATACTAACCACCAAGCCTAACCATGTCACAACTGCTAACCTTGTTGCCCAGGGTTAGGGGTAGGGTTAGGATCTGGACTAACAGCATTCTAACATCCTTTAATCCTGGAGCCTACTGGGTTAGGATTATTCTGGAAGGCCATTCACTCTCTGCTTAGTGATCAGTCAGGTGTCTGTGCTGCATGTTTTCTTTACAAACTCATTCTCAGATTAAATGTTGAGTTGAGTTTTTAGACAAGCAGCATGTTGCTGTGTACAATGGTGATCAAAACAGAAAATTATCAGATTCCTTCTGACTGTATTTCAAGGAAAGGCCTAACCCTGGTATTAAGGTTAGTCTAGTTTCACTGTTCAGCCTCATCACCTTCATGATGTGCCTGTCTTTATGTGCTGAATAGGTCCAGAACCTTTGCTCCAGGTTAGGGGTTAGGGATCAGGGATCAGGGATTAGGGGTTTCTTTTCATGCTTTCCCCTTCTTTTTTTGTAATGGAGCTACTGTTATTTCTGCTGTTATCTCTAAGCCTCATTGGTAACTTGCCATGATTTAATATTTTCCACTACATTTACTTTCATCTTTAAAGTAAATTGTTCTTATGGTCCACTAACTCAGTAAGCGTCAATGTTCTGTGTAATCAAAACTGCTGAAATTAATTGCCATTAATTGTTGTTTGACTAGAAATTAATGTTTCCTGATGGATCTTTAATACAATGCATACCTCTTTGTTCTTTTTGCCCCTTACATGTTAAGGTTACTATTGTAACATACAAACGTTATGCAAAAAATTATTTGGTCAACCTTAAGGTAATGGTTATTAACCCTAGAATCCAGCCACATATCCACTTTTTACAATCCAGTCTAGCAGTATTGAAGTAGTATTTGAGTGAATGTCACGTAAACATGACATTCTTAACCCAAATATGCTAATATTTCTTAAAGACTAGAAAGGGTTTGGGTTTGGGTTAGCACCTAACAGTTAGCACCAGATATTATGCTAACCGGCTAGTCAGCTAGCCACTATAATGCCAGCCACTACAGCTTTGGGTGAAGCATTTTGTGTCCTTAGAACAGAACTGGGAATGAGACTTAGGACGGGACACTGATATAGGAGGGATGTTTCTTAGGCCAAGTATATGCTCTGGGTGGGTGGAGACATTGCTTTGACTGGCAGGACATTTTAAACCCCACATATATAGGGATTACAGGATGTTTTTGTTATTATGATAATTATACCACTAATATGATGGATGTTTGTGCCATGTGACCACAGCCTACAGAAATGTAAATATAATATATTTTTTAAGGCACCACAGATGGGTGCCGACCTTTTTGCCTTTACAAAAAAAAAAGAAAGAAAGGGGACTTCTGGGTACAATGTGTTCATTTGTGTTGAACTTGAAAAGACTTTAAATGAATAAAAATAATAACACATAAATGGCAAAAAAAATCTTTTTTTAATTGCCTCCTGGAATTGTTTCTAGAATTGCTTGAATCTTCAAGAGCTGGCCTCTCTGGAAGAGTTAGAGAGCTGGCCTCTCTGGAAGAGTTAGAGAGCTGGCCTCTCTGGAAAGTTTCAAGATAACTCTGGTTGATCTGTAAGCAGATGCATTAGATTTGTAGGAGTTAATCTGGATTTCAGTGTCCTTGATTGGTAGAAATTATGATTTGTGTTGTTTTATCGCTAAAAATTTTAGAATTATGTAATGTATTATATGTTTGCAGCAATGTCTGTAAGTCTTGGCCAGATCACCCTCATTAATACGACTGCTAATCTCAATGGGAACTATCCTGGATCCTAGTTCTAATAATAATAATAACTAGATTTGCATTTCATGAAGGAAAGACAAGAGGGCTTGAAAAGTTGTGCCGTGTTCTGTCTAAGGTTGTGGCCAACACCCTTGACTGAGGAAGCATAAGGTCAATGTTCTGTGTGGGGACCAAGATTTATTTTGCTGGTTGTGAGAGGGTTACAGTGTAATGTGTGTACAGTCTAGTATTAAGCTGTGTATGATGTGTGGGAATGTATGCGGTGTGTATGAAGGTGTGTAGTGTGTATATGTTGTATAATGTGTGTATTGTTTTATGAAAGCGTGTATGAAATTGTGTACGATGTGTATGTGTGAGAGAAGGTGATTGTGTGTGAGTGATTGTGTGTGTATGGCATGAATGAGTGTGTGGGTGTACAATGGTGTGCAGTGTGTATGAAGGTGTGTACAATGTGTGTATGATGTGTGCAAAGTGTGTGTCTGTGCCTGTTTAATTGATGGACATCCCTATGTGTGTGTCTGTGTGGTGTGTAAAAGTGATTGTGTGTGAATGAGCATGAGTGTGTGTACGACGGTGTGCAATGTGTATGAAATTGTGTACAGTGAGTGTATAGTGTGTGCTTAATGTGGTTGTGTGTCTGTGTAGTTGAACAACACCTTAGGTATGTGTCTGTTTGTGTGTGTGTGTGTGTGTGTGTGTGGTGTGTGACAGAGATTGTGAATGAAGGTGTGTACAGACCCATTCCAAAAAATTTGAATATCATGGAAAAGTTTATTAATTTCCATAATTCCATTCAAAAGATAAACATTCATAGATTATTAATTCCCCAATTTAAACAAATTCATGTATTAATTTGTTTATTTTTTACAAACTTTGGGCTTCTAGCCCAAAAAAATCCATGAAAACAGTATTTCAAAAAAATAGAATACTGTGGAGAAATCAGCCCAAATTTAGCAGGGCATGAATGTTTTAAACTGAGTGTGACACAATAATCATCTTCTAAACTCTAAGCACCTGCACAGATTTCCCCAAGTGTCATTAAATTGCTTCAGTTTGGTTCAACTGTCTCAGTTCGGTTCAATATGGAGAAGACTGCAGTCATAACAACTGCCATGTCCAGAAGACCATCATTGATACCCTCCATAGTATGGGTGAGCCACAAACGTTCATAGCTGAGGAGGCTGGCTGTTCACAGAGGTGATGTGTGGATCTGTATGGAGATGCAGAATTCATCTTCCAGCAGGACCAAAGCCTGGTCTGATGCCCATGTCATCACAGTGCTTGACTGGCCAGCCAACTCACTGGACCTAACCCCCATTCAGAATCTATAGGATATTCTCAAGAGACCCACCAGACCCAACAACAAAGAGCTGACAGCACGCATCAAGGAAATCTGGGCATCCATAACTCCCAGGCAATGCCACAGGCTGATTGCCTCAATGCCACGTCACATCTAGGCGCTGATTAAAGCAAACGGATTCACAACCAAGTATTGCAGATTGACATATCATTTTGAAAGTGCCATATTTTGATTGATTTGATGTGATCCCAATTTCTTTCTTTCTGCAAAAACTGGGAAGTAGTTTGGGCTGATTTATCCTGGTTTCGTGGGTTTTATGAGGTGGAAGCCCAAGTTATGTAAAAATAAACAAATACTTGACATTGTTTAAATTGTTGGCCCTGAATCTATAATCTATGAAAAGTTTACTTTTTGAATGAAATTGTGTGTCTGTCTGTCTGTTAGATTGGTGAACAACACCACCTTAGGTATGTGTCTGTTTGAGTGTGTTTGAGTGGTGCGTGTGAGAGACAGAGATACACTATATTGCCAAAAGTATTCACTCACCGTCCTTCACTCACATATGAGCTTAAGTGACATCCCATATCTAATCTATAGGGTTCAATATGACCCAATATGACAAAAAGATCTAAGATGGCGGCGCAGTAACACGCAGCGGCCGCTCCGGGTCCGAAAATGGTGATTTTGTGTTACTGTTTGTCGCTACTTCCAGTTTTCTTTCCGCTGTCAAGTGCATGGGAACACCAGTGCACATGTTCTACCACCGGCAGACCCTGCTACAGTGGAGAAATCGGTCAGGAAATAAGCTCCAAGATGATGTTCTGCAGTCGCTACGAGCGAAAGCGGAAGCGCGGAAAGAGAGTTGGGATCCGCGTGAGGCTAAAGGCTAGCCCTAGCCGCCCGGCTATACCATCGCTATTCCTCGCAAACGTTTGCTCCTTCGACAACAAACTGGACTACATTCGACTCTAGCGAACTACCCAGGGTGAGTTCAGAGACTGCTGTGTTTTAGTCTTTGTGGAATCGTGGCTGAGCGACAACATTCTAGACAGCGAATTCATAACACATGTTGTCACAGCAGCTTTACAGGATTTACAAGGTTAACAATACTATGGGTCCAAATCCCTAATGAGCAAGCCAAAGGCGACAGTGGCAAGGAAAAACTCCCTAGATGGTGGGGAATAGGAAGAAACCTTGGGAGGACCAAGACTCAAAAGGGAACCCATCCTCCATTGGGCGGCCCGTTAACACACAAATTACACAAAGAAGTCCACAGTGTCCTGCCTCAACGACTACCATCCCGTCGCACTCACCCCCATCATCATGAAGTGCTTCGAGAGGCTAGTCATGAGGAACATCAAGACCCAGCTGCCCCCTTCACTAGACCCCCTGCAATTCGTATATCGTCCCAACCGCTCCACGGACGATGCCATCACCACCACCCTTCATTTCTCCCTCACCCACCTGGAGAAGAAGGACACCTACGCCGGAATGCTGTTCATAGACTTCAGTTCAGCATTCAACACCATAGTCCCACGTACACTCATCAGGAAACTAAGCCTGCTGGGCTTAGACACACCCCTCTGTAACTGGATCCTGGACTTCCTGACTGGGAGACCCCAGTCAGTCCGGATCGGGAACAGCACCTCCAGCACCATCACACTGAACACCAGGGTCCCCCAGGGCAGTGTTCTGGGTCCTCTGCTGTTCACCCTGCTGACTCATGACTGTGTGGCAAAACACAGTTCAAACCACATCATTAAGTTCGCCGATGACACAACAGTGCTGGGTCTCATCAGCAAAGGTGACGAGTCAGCGTACAGAGAGGAGGTGCAGCGGCTGACAGACTGGTGTAAAGACAACAACCTTCACCTGAACGTGGACAAGACCAAGGAAATGGTTGTTGACTTCAGGAGAGCACATCACACTCACTCTCCCCTCAACATCGACGGGTTCTCTGTGGAGATCGTTAAGAGCACCAAGTTCTTTGGTTTCCACTTAGCGGAGAACCTCACCTGGACCCTGAACACCAGTTCTACAACCAAGAAAGCCCAGCAGCATCTCTACTTCCTCCGGAAGCTGAGAAAGGCCAGCCTCCCTCCACCCATCCTTACCATCTTCTACAGAGGCACCATAGAGAGCATCCTGAGCAACTGCATCACTGCCTGGTTTGGGAACTGCAATGTATCCGACCGCAAGACCCTCCAGCGTATAGTGAGGACAGCTGAGAGGATCATTGGATTCTCTCTCCCCTCCGTCACGGACATTTACACCACCCGCTGCATCCGCAAAGCAACCAGCATTGTAGATGACCCCACCCACCCCTCCCACACACTGTTCTCCCTCCTCCCATCGGGAAGAAGGTACCACAGCACCCGGTCCAATGCGGCCAGTCTCTGCAACAGCTTCCTCCCACAAGCCATCAGACTCCTCAACGCCAGACACTAAACTGATGGACTTCTCCTCCATACATACACACACACTCACCCACACACCCAACCACTTATCCCTGACAATGTAAAGGCATTTGCACTAAACATGCCCTCATTTGCACTCTTACCCTTCTCTGTCTAGTGAAGTGTCTGTCTGCACTCTGTATACTGTTCTGTCTGTATTTTGTTGTACTGTCTGTCCGCACTTGTGTTGCACTTGTGTTCTGTCTGCACTGTGTCTTTATGTTGCACCATGGTCCTGGAGGAACGTTGTTTCGTTTCACTGTGTACTCCGTATGTAGTTGAAATGACAATAAAACCTCTTGAACCTTGAACCACGTTGGTCCACACTTTGCAGTTAAAACAGTTTCAACTCTTCTGGGAAGGCTGTCCACAAGGTTTATGAGTGTGTTTATGGGGATTTTTGAACATTCTTCCAGAAGTGCATTTGTTGAGGTCACATACTGATGTTGGACGACAAGGCCTCAGTCTCTGCAGGCCAGTCAAGTTAATGCTCACCAGACTCTGCCATCCATATCTTCATGGAATATGGAAGCACCATTCCAGTGCTACCGTGTTTCTACCCCATCCTCTTTTGATCCCACACTTCTTGCTGCAAAAATTAGGGGAAAAGCCATTAGGAGATAACCTTTGGTCTTTGTAATGAGCAGACCAGGGGGGAATTCCAAGAAGCGGGTTAAGCGAGAAAACCGGGTAAGTTAACTCAGAATTCACGGAAACTTTCCATTCCAGAAACCAAGCTTAAAGAGAACCTGAGTCAGTTACTATAGCAACTTATGCTCTGAAGCTAACCTGCTCACTGGCAGGTTAACTTGGACCTGAAACAGAGTTACAAACATGTCATCATGACGTGTCCTTTCCTCGAAGATCATGTGGATATTGAAGCTCAGTTTATTCGCCGAGCTCTTCGTCGGGAACACCTTATAAAACCCCGAATAGACTGGCCTACTATCATTTTCGGATTATTTTTTAATGAACGTTATCGTTTTTCAGCACAATCCATTACTTGCATCAATAACATTATTAAGCGTCACATTTCAAATATTACACATCGCGGATCAGCCCTAAATTCTCTCCAGATTGTTATACATCGCTCTTCGTTTTTTGCTAGTGGAAGTTTTTTTTATAGTGTAGGAGATGCGGAATCTGTCAGCAAAGCTACTGTATGTCGGTCTGTCCGGCATATGTCTGGCATTAAATTGACTAGTACCCAGTTTTGTGGTGTTTCCTGGGCATAAGCCAGTTATGGACATCAAAGAGGAATTCCAAAGCATCATTGGTTTGTCTTTAATTCACACGGACAATAAAGAAATTAAGCAAAGGAGAAGCAGTATATAACAAACTTAATTCCATTTACATTTTAAGGATTTACTAGAGTGATTGGCTGCATTGATGGAACCTACATATGCTACCTATTCCAGCACGATTAGAACATGAAGGCGATTACATAAACAGAAAATCCATCCATAGCAAATCTGTTTAGCGTTTTTTATTGCTATGAATGAATGGCAAAGCAAGAATATATTGCCAGTGTCTCCCTCTATTTTTTATGTTGCATACCTGGCCAATGAGCCATTTTAGCAGGGTCGTAACAATATTCAACACAACACCTATAGAACAGAACACCACAATATGAGTGGAACGGAACTGTCCCAAATCCGTCCTCACCCTTTTTGCCCCACTCTGGTGTGGGCTTTGCCCTCTGCTACACGCCCTGTGATGGCCACAGTGGGGCAGGAACGCTGGCAGACGGAATTCTATGCACCTTAAAAGGAACCATCAACAAGTGATGCGCCATGTTTTGGCTGTAAACATGAACATTGTTTTTCTGATTGAAGGGTTATAATGGTTCATCTGAGCAGAACAGTCTGGTGTCGTGCCTTTCAGTTAAATCAAAATATATATCAGTCCTGCTTTAAGTTTCAGTACTTTATTTTCCTGAGCAAATCCAAAGACACTTTATACATTTTACATTTACGGCATTTGGCAGAAGCCCTTATCCAGAGCGACTTACATTTTTATCTCATTTTTTTTTATACAAGTGAGCAATTGATGGTTAAGGCCTTGCTCAGGGGCACCTCAGTCATGGCCTCAGGTCTGGGAATCGAACCCACGACTCTCCGGTCACAAGACCAGTTCCCTAACCAGGCCATGACTGCCCATACATTATACATTGGTCACATTATAGCTCCAGGTCAAAATACAAATTTGTAGTAATTTTATTTTGTATTCTTGGTTCTTCATCAGCATTACAATAAAGGACATCAGATTCAGGTCTGTCAACCTGCAGCTGTAGTTGCTAATTTAATTTAAGCCTCACATGCTAGTTCAGTGCCATCGTCATTGTTTACTGTGCAATGAGGATAAAGGGATTTGGAATTTTTAAGACTCTCAAACTTGTGCTTTGCACTGTGCTTTGCTTTGCAACCTTTATACCTCCAGAATAAAGTATTTGGACAGCACTGGTTTGATTTTCCACTCTTCAGTATGTCTCAGGTTAATGCATCTGTAAAGATGCGAGTGGCAGGATGCATCACCCTCTTACACACACGCGCGCACACACACACACACACACACACACACACACACACACACATTCATGAGGAATACACAGATTCTGTTAATCAGAAATACACAAAATGCCTTCTGCACCACATTCTGCATTCAGGGTTAATTTCTAGTAGTCACTATTTAGGAGATAAAAGGCACAACGTCCGTAAACATTACCAATCTAGAATTGTATACTATAGTATATATAATTTCAACTGTTTGTAAACAAAATCATATACTTGGAATCTCCGATAATGAGCTACATGGACACAGCAGATTAAACTTTATTTAGTCTGACATTTTTTTCATTTAATCCTATTTCTTCTCCATCTTTGATGATTCGTTCCACACGACTGGCATCTGAATTCCTGCCTTCTTCCTTGAGGGCATTAATAAGTGAGTTGCAGGCTCCTCTAAGCCCATGTTTCTGATACCAGGCCTCCAGGAGTTTGTATGCCTGTTCTTCTGTATCATTGGGGTGGTTGAGCACTGGACGCTCAATTTCAGCCTCTATCAGGCAACGTCTGGCCACGTTCTTCACAACTTGGATCTTTAGAAGTCTGGCTATCTTATGAAGGTAAGGTGTCAGATCCACATCATCTGTCCAGGACACAACATTTCTGGTCTTAAGACTTTGTTTTGCTCTTAGAAGCTCAAAAAGATCACGATTCACAACAAAACATCAAACATGGCTGAAATGTGAATCTGGAGCTAGTGTGCAAAACACCATACTGCAGTCAGATGTGAAATACTGCATTAGAGTGACATCTGAACAGAGTATATAATGTACTGGACTAGAGTTACTTCTAAACAGGTTTAATTTTATGCAGCTCAGCTGTGGCCTTGTGAGTCCAGTCTAAATATGCAGTCTAATAATGTAGAACACATACCTGACAACGGCACCATTTCCTACAACAGAAAAACAAATGTTGAAGAATAAATCAAGAATATACAAACACCTGGAATATTATACACTCCTCCACATACTATGACCAACAGTCTTCAGTGATTTTTTTTTACAGGTCTCTTACCATATCTGGTTCCCCTCTCGACTCTTTTTTAATAAATCCTTTACAATAGTCCATCTTCCAGAGGACAACAGCTACCACTACTGCAATCACGAGAATTCCTACAATAGTACCAATAATTGGACCTTCTGAAATGAATCAGAGAACACACATGCATTCATAACCACAGCGTAATGAGTAATACACTTACTGCACTGGGAGAAACTGAAATATGTCAGGAACTGTTGCAATATGACTTAATACAGAGTTGAGTCCAGGGTGCTTTTTATAAACTGTACAAAACATGTTCATGGAATTTTATTTGCACGTTGTTTTAAACACTAGACACAATATTTAAGTAAACAAACTTTGGGGGGGGGGGGGTGCTTTTCTATGCAATTTCTAGTTTACAATCTTAGTCATAAGAGGCTGTGGTGTGTGTGCACATCAGGGCGTAGCCGCATACTCCGAGACACTTCATCACTGCACACTGTGTTGTTGGTCGCCGTGCATGGCACTTTCACCCCGAGGCCCTCACACCTGTCAGACAGAAAGGCCATGAATAGGTGTAAATAAACCCTACTAACCATAACCATACTAACCCTAACACTACTAATCCGACTAACTCTAGCCATACTAACCTTAACACTACTGGGGCACATGGAACAGTGTAATAATCTCTATAAGCTTGTGTTTCCCTGTGCTTCCTGAGCTGTGTAACCTGGCAGCCTGTGTCATCATGTGGTCTGTTAATGAACATCTCAGGCCCAGAGTTGAGAATCAACATTCTAGTCAAGCAATATCTTATATCTACTCATATATACTCATATCTGGAACCGCTTTTGAGGAAGGCCTATTTGATTGGTTGTGATTATTATGTGATGTAATTTGAAAATGGCTTGCTGTATTTGAAATCTTCCATTTATCTTATTCCAATAAAAAGCTAATAAAATATTTGTTGGTTGGTTTTTGTTTGCAGTGTGGGCCAATCTGAAGACAGTGTGGTGTGTTTCATGTAATTGTATCTACTTCTATTTATATATTAACCATTTCCACACTGCTACCGGTTTAGCTGATTTCACTGGTTAAAAAACAACATTTTTACTGTTACGTGCTCAACCTAAAAGTGGATAATTTTCCAGTACATACTTTTCGCAGGCGTAGCAGATAAAGCATTCTTCTCCCTTGTCACAGAAGTAACCGCTCTTGCACTTACAGACGGTGTTGGTTTGATCTGTGCATTGGTTTGCTACCTCTAGGTTTCCTATAGTGCACAAAAAGCAGCAGGAATATTGCATTATTCAATAGATTCCCAGCATTACCATAAATTATATAAAATTTATGTAAGGGAATGAAAACAATTATCTAGTAAAATTCCTCAATTCTACGTGCAGTAACTAAACTAACCTTTAACCCTAACCCTGCTCTCTAAGACCCACAATACACGTCTCCTTAAATAATAACCACACAGTGACACCCAAGCAAACAGTCCCATTTTGACTGTTTGAGAGGGGATCAGTCTGTTCCAATAGCTCCTGCTACAGATGTTCTGAGCAACGGGTTATGTTCCCAAGGTGAATTGGAATAGTCACACACAATGTTCTTTTACTGAGAAAACAGCTGTATAATCATAAAACCACACCGTGATGTCCAAGACATTGGGGCTAACACCCACCAGCAAAGGCGACGTCCCCACACATAATAAACCAACATCAAAGCAAACCAAAAAAATTATTAATTAGGGACTGCAATTCGCTTAAACCAGTGGTTCCCAAAGTGGGGGGCGCGCCCCCTAGGTGGGGCGCGGAGTTATTGCAGGGGGGGCGCGGAGCTTGGAAGTAAAACCTGGTTAATACTTTCACGAGTGACCGTAGCACGTGACTCCGCCCACCTTGCGCGACCCTGCACGAACAGTATAATTCCACCGTATAAAGGTGTATGAACCCTGCAAACGTGACTTTGTTCTTTGCGCTGAGTCGCGGTGCACGCGAAGTTACACATTTCGAGAGGTGCACGACCTCGCGAATCGACAACGCGCGAGGCCTCGCGCACGTGCGGAGCCACCGCGATTACGTCATTTTCGCCACGCGGACCCTCGCGATGCGTCAAGTATAAACCAGGCTTAAAACATGTGCACATGTGTCAATATGGGGGTGTGTGTAGGGGGGGCACAAAAATATTCTTATCTACTAAAGGGGGGCACGGCAGAAAAAGTTTGGGAACCACTGCCTTAAACAAAAGAAATATAACTGCTACATTCCCCAAGAGAACTGAAGCCTGCCGGGGCATAATCAGTGCTCCCCTGAGCTAACCACATCTACCACATCTCGCTGCAGTGAGAAAATCAGAAGCATCCACAGAAGAGTTTAGCGACAGCTCGTCACAGTCTGTGAGAAAATACTTGATTTAGTTGTGCTGTTAATACAATGAAACAATATCAGTTTCATGGACACAGATGAAGAGTACAAAATGCAATCATTCATTTTAAAACAAAGTTTGCAATCATAATGATAATTCAATAAACCGAACAAAATAAAATACAAAAATCTACTCTACTATTAAATCTAACTACACCACCACCCAGCTGTACAAAAAAAATAAATTTTTGTTCAAATTTTGTTTTGTGGTATTGTGACGGGCAGGGTGAGCGAAATAAAATGGAAGCGATCACGCCAAGACTCAGGGAAAATGTATGGTTTAATATAGAAAGTGCGCAAACCAAAAACCCGTGACATGATCCAAAATAAGGATATAATAACCAGCGGTCAACTGGTACAAAGACAAGACATATATAGACAAACAAATGACCCTCAGGTGAGATGAACACAACGCAACAATTACAATTACAATTACAAAATCAGTATAAACTGAGGTTCTTCTAATGGCAACCACAAAAAAATCAATCATAACTCAGCATCCACATAAAACAGATTAATACTAGAGAAAGTTAGCACTGACAGGTTTCGGTTATAAAATAGACTGAATGTCTGTTTATAACTGTAACTTTGTGTAGGCTATATGTATATTTATTAATCTGACTTTTTATATATAATGGTTTTTAGCAATTTTGATTTCTCATTACATTATTTCATTCCTCTGAAAGGTATACCAGCCAGTATACCAGCATGTTCATAAGGGGTTAGGGTCAAGTGTTAGGGTTAGCGTTATGGGTTAGGGTTAGGGTCAGTGTCAGGGTTAGGGCCTACACTAAGTGTGTTTTTGGTAATTAGCCTACATGTTTTCTCTTTCAAGGTTGCTCAGACTTGAAGACTGTTGTTGCTGACTGACAAACACATCCCCCCATAACAAATATTTGCAGTCTCAGACTGCTGATGTAACATTATACTTTGGATAATAGAAAGTAGAAAATCAGAATAAATGTTTACATTTCTGATTGAGAATGCAAAACCTTTTTGAAATCTGCAGAATCTGCAATCTGCTATTAGATCTGACTCCACTGATTCCCAAAACCTGACATGAGAATAAAAGCTGCACTGACTGGAGTAATTCTGACACCCAACATTAGATCAACATTTAACTAATCAGAAATCACAGGGAGAAGGAAACATGGGAACGTACTTGTGCTCTGACAGTCTTTACAGGTCTCACACGTCTGCTCGCTGTTTGGGTGAGACATAAAAGTGCCACTCACACATTGTGCACACATGGTTTGCTGTTGTGCACTGCAGTGCTCCTTGACGTAATGGCCTGAACACACACACACACACACACACACACACACACACACACACACACACACACACACACACACATTTTATTAACCATTTTTATGTAATATGACTAGCTGTCTCACTGATGACTACCTTTGGGGCAGCGACAGCAATCGAAGCCCATCTTCTTATATGCGCCATCTGCACACTGCTGCCGTTTCCTACGAAACACACCTTCTGTCTTCATACTCCACACTAAGCTAATGTTCACCTACAGAAAGAAGAGAAAACAGCCATGTTAACATCACTTTGGTCATAATGTTTATATCAATATTTAAATTTGTTGGAATCGGGACTCTTGAAATTATAGTTTGCACACTTGATGACAAGATTAAAAACAGAAATCATGTATTCCTGAGCTTGTGATTGTAAAATACAGGTGTATAATATCACTCAGTTAATACACAATACGTGTAGAGCTAGTTTAATTGCATGTGGAATCTCTTGTGTCCCTCAGGGCTCTGTCTTAGGCCCCCTTCTTTTCATAATCCATCTTCTTCCCCTTGGTAACATCTTTGGCAAATATAATATCAACATTCACTGTTATGCGGATGACAACCAGCTCTATCTCTCAAGTAAGCTCTATCTCTCAATTTTCCCCTGCCCTCCCTCACTGACTGTTTAGCTGAAATTAAAACCTGGCGCTCTCTCAACTTCCTCAAATGAAATGGTGACAAAAAAAGAGGTTCCACTTCTTGGCACCAAATCTAATCTCTCCAAAGCAAATAGATTTTCTCTCACTATTGATAACTGCTCTGTCTCTCCTTCGGTTCAGGTAAGAATTTGGGTGTCATCCTGGATAGTACACATTATTTCAATAACACATGAATAATATCACTCGATCAGCTTATTTCCACCTCAGAAACATCACTGCTGTGGGACTAATAATGATTTAGGGTTGGGTTAATGTAAAGTGCTAGTGTTCAGCTAATATACAGATTTGACTTGTATGGATATATGGGTTTGCCCATTTTCACACTTAGTGAAGTTCATCTTCTGATTGCTTGTTTGGTATGGAGTCTTCCTAAAAATGACACTGTGAGCATGTACTGAAAGCTCCTCAGGAGATCCTCACTCGTGTCACACTATGAAGTTCGTTTTCCAGGCCTGCTAGGGGATGTGCTCAGCTTCAATGGCGTAAACACCTCAAATTCATAGTGATTTTGTGCAAGTAGACAGAGGATTTCTTCCGAAACGTTCTTCTGAGTACCATTAATGAAACTTTTGGCAAATTAAACAGAATACAGCAGTTCATTATGGTAAAAGTGAAACCTCATTCATTCATGTACAATGATCATTAATCAAACATGACAACATGCGTTTCCGATACAAAAAAAAAGAAAAAGAAAGAAAAACCTTCAGAAGACACATGCAAATCCAGTCAAAACATAAGGGAACTGTTCAAGAGCTCATGGAGATGAGATGGACTTCAACAAGACCAGCGGTACGTGTGTAGCCCAACTTAACAAAAACGAAAGTGAAAATGAACCGCAGCGCTTTTCAAACTAAGCGACCCACCGCGGGCTTTGGATTATAAATTGTTTTGAAATATTTGTTATGCTGAGAATAATTCAAAGAACGTCAGATGTAACATATAACAGAATCAAAAGGAAGACCACTTTCTACCAAAGCATATTTTAGTTAAGCCTACATAATAGGCTAATACTCCGAACAGTTGCCACACAAACTCTTTTGCCTATAAGACGATGGGATACACGCAGGTGTGTTCCCGCTGTACGTATCGATAGTTTGACGTTTGAACGGGTTAGGTTTTACTAATTAACACCATACACTGACCTAAAACATTAGGTCTAAATATAAATCTGTCTTGAAATCTACTTACCAAAAACCAGAACAATCCGAGTCTTTTTATGTTCATGTTGTTATGTTCATCAATTGTTGCCTGACTTTTACACGTTCAGTCCTGTCCCCAGGGTTGCCAGGTCATACAAAAATATCCCTCCCAAAGTCAGTGTAAAACCCGCCCTTCAGAAGCATAAACTAGCCCAAAGCATATGTCTGTCACAGATTTTTAAAATGGCAAAACTATGAGTCTATGACTTAGTATTTTGTTTATGAGGGGTTTATTATCAGTATTGCTATTTATATTAGTCATTAATAATAATATTGTAGCATTAGTGTTTTATTAGTTATTTTATATAAATTTTATATCCCAGTCAAGAACATTTAATAGTAAAATAATTAGCAAAAAGAAAACAACTTTTACTTAATAATTTCTTGCTTGCTGTTTTCTCATATTGTGTGTCTGTTTCTTTCTCTCTCTCTCTCTCTCTCTCTCTTTCTCTTTCTCTCTCTGGCTTGCTTTCCGTTTCACACTGTCCTCCCTTATGTCGTTATGTTCTCCTGGTTCTTAGTGTTGACTTGTAACTCCCGCGGTAATTTAGTAGCCCAACTAAATAGTAGCCCAAAAAACCGCACACCGCCAGCCCTGAATTTTCACCCGCGGCTAGATTTTCAAACAAGCCCAATTTGGCGTGAAAAACGCGAAGCTGGCAACTCTGCCTGTTGCCAAAAGCAAACGGGGAATCTGCAACGTTGTCAACTCCTTAGTAAGGAAAGTCGCTATTGGCTGTCTAGAAGTCGCTAATGACGTCATCATTTGTGTAATGCATGTTTTTGAAGCCGTAAAAGAATAACGTTGTGGGAGAGAAAAAAAGTGAGTAAAAAAACACCCTAAATATGTTACAGGGCTCTCAAGTTTTGGATTCATGTCAGAGTGTGAGAGTTGTTGACGGGGGGGGGGTGGGGGGGTGTGGCGAACGTGAGTTGTTGAGCGGGGTGGGGGGGGGGGGGGGGGGTTTGTATATCGCGATCGATCGCCAGTGGAGGGCGACATATACATATATATGGATCAGAGGTAAATAAACTAGATTTTTTTTTCTCGCCGTGTGAAATCGGAAGTGTGGCGTGTGAGCGTGTGAAGACGGTCAAATGCGTGTGTCACACGCTCAATGCGTGAGACTTGAGAGCCCTGTGTTAGAACTACAAATGAACTTCGAACAAATGAACAACTTCTGTTGACTTTGAAATAGACAGTCATTTCTCAAAATAACTTAATGACTTTAATGCTTTGTATAAATACTATTTACGTAAATTATATAAATCAGTTTTGTTCCGTTAGCATAAAAGTAGCAGTTGGCAGGTACTGCTATTCTACGTTCAACCCTCCTCCTTTATTCGGGCTTGATGTGTAGCTTTTCACAAAGAGGAGCACACTATATATATAATAGAAACACACACTACTGATAAATTACTATATATATATATATATATATATATATATATATATATATATATATATATATATATATATATATATATACATACATAGTGGGGTGCAAAAATTTGGGCACCCTTGTTAATTTTCGTGATTTACCTTTATAAATCTGTACGAAAGACTGTCGTTTTATCTTGTTGTTTTATATAAGAAGTTGTTCTCATTGCGTTGCAGTACATTAGTCCGGGCTTGTAGAATGCGCACGCGCAGCGTCCGTTGGTCCTTACCGAAAGATAGGAGAGATAACTTTGTACAGCGGTGTGTCTCATCTTTATCTGAAAGTTGTGTGCGTCAATATATCAAAAGTGAGTTCAATATTGTTAGTACTAATGTAGTACATGCTGCAGCGAGTGTGATATATGTACTAGGTCGATGCGAGCCGTTATTATTTCGACCTGTGTTGTTGTTAGCTCGTTACGAGCGATTGAGTAATTTACAGGTGTTCTGTTATATCATTCAATGTATCTACACATGATCGGTGATCTGTTAGATGTAACATTTTCATTCATTGGATTAATTTCCGTTTGTCACTGTACTCATTTGGAGGATGTGTTTGTTTGTTTAGCCTTGTAGTAATTGATTGAATGTACTATTTGAGTAATTCATCTGTTTTTTCCTGTAATTACAGCCACACATATACAACCATCTACACATATCTTTTCGGGCATCTATCCCAATTCATGTCTGTATCATCCATCTCTCATCCAATCCTTGTAATATTCCATGTTCAATAAAGCGAAAGTGGAAAACCAAAATCTCTCGGAGCCCAGCTTTCTGACCGAAGCTTCCAACCTCCAACGTTCACCAGATCAGCATACACTAGAGCCAGTCACTCTTTTTCAAAATCATTGAATGTTTTTGGATTTAAAAAATTGCCACTTTTAACTACCCTTTCTCATAATTGGAGTCACCTGTGTATGGAGGTCAAGGGTCACTGAACTTACCAAACCAAATTTGAGTTCCAATAATTAGTTCTAAAGGTTTTGAAATAAAAAAAAATGACAACAGTGCCCAAACTTATGCACCTGCCTATTTTTGTTTAGACAATTATTGCACACTTTCTGTAAATCATATAAACTTCATTTCACTTCTCAAATATCACTGTGTTTGTCCCCTATATGATATATTTAACTGATTTTTTAAATCCAAACATTCAATGATTTATAAAGGTAAATCAGGAAAATTAACAAGGGTGCCCAAACTTTCGCACCCCACCGTATATTTAGAAGGGACAGGGGGCTATAGCATTGCCCCTATAGTTCCCCAAAAATGTCTGCTTACAAAAACACTTCACAGAAATTACTTTGATTACAACAGAACAGCCAGTTAGTAATAATTATGCACACGAGAGCATAGCACACATAGTTCCAAGCTGTGTTAAGGTTTTGAAAAAACACTTCTTGTAAAAGGATTTAAGAATATATAGAAACTACAATCAAAACATGTTTAAAATATATCACAAGCTTAATTTAATGGTTATTTGTTAGTCTATCAGACATCAGGTCTCTTATGAGGACTTCAATAAGGGTTTGATTCTGAAGGCCAGTGACCCTCCCAAGTGTCCAAGGCAATGCACATTTAAATCCTATAACGTTACAAAGTTCTGGGCTCCTGTACAATGTTTAGATCTAAGACTCTTCCTGGAGGAAAACAAAAACAGATCATTTGTAATACAGATCATTAGATATTCAGAATTAATTTCCACATTTTTCTGATAGGAAGTGAATTACAGAGAAGCAGAAGGATCAGTTTCTCATTGGTTAGTGCTGGAACTGTGCTTAGATATCTACATAGAGAGAGAGAGAGGAGGAGGGAGAGAGAGGGGAGGAGGGAGAGAGGAGAGAGAGGGAGAGAGGGTGTGAGGCAGCAAGAGAGAATGAGGTATGAAAATGAGGATGCACAGATGAGGAGAGAGGGATTATGCTCAGTGTTTAATGCCTTTAATATTCTCTTTGGTTTTTGATGTGTAATCCTATTACTAAAGATAAGATGGTTAAACACGTGTGCACACAACATTCAGAGATGTAATTACTACTCAGGTGTAATCATGTCATGCAGCGGGACACTACAGCAGGTCCTCTTAAGATTTATCATCAGTTTAAATAAAAGGCAGATGAAATGTTATCCATTACTAGTATTCCAGCATGTCTTTTGTGGAGTCTTTAACTGCTTCCATAACTAAACCACCATGCCTTGGTTTGCTGCTTTACTGCTGAGATCAGCACCGTGTACTTCATGAAAAGTAGCCAGTGCTCCACCTCCAGGACATCACTGCCTCACAGGGACACAACAGACATGTCTATAAAAGACAGGTCTACACAAGTCCAGACAGGTCTACACAGGTCTAGTATTTTATTGCAAAATGCTTTAACGGGTCATAGCTTAAATTGGCAGTAAGGCCACAGAGAACTAATCAGGTTTCCTGGGGTTTTTTCAGGGTTGTAGAACTATACCCTGCACTCCTGGTCGGGGTTGTAAAACTGTGCCAGGTTCTCTTTTGGGAACAGGAAGAATTAAGTTTCTCATCTGGAGCAACATCTGTAGAAAATTCAACTCTGTCTTGTTCTGTTACTGTCACTATAAACTGTCCTGAGCTGACTGGTATCTTAACTGGTAACTGTAAATTCTCATGAGATTTAATCAAAATGCTACTAAAAACCCAGAAAAGCCCAAATCACCATAGGAATGGTCAACTTCCTTTGGGATCCTCACCTAAACCTGTTTACATTTAAGTGTGTGAGGTGCTCAGTGGTTTTATTAAGGCACTTGTTTAAGAGACTTTTGACACAATTGAATAAAAACACATCGTATAGCATTTATTAAACATGGACACTAACTCCAATAACTCCAATAACATGCACACCAGTTTGTCCTTTAAATGTTGAGTGTTAACATTATTGCAAACACTGTTTCCCTGCGGTTGTGTGTATTATATTTTTTATTATCTTAGGATAAAAAAACATTGACAATTACATGGGATGCCATTTTTTTTCTGCATAATTTAACGTTCTACACAGTGGGGGAGGGGCAGGACTGGTGGAACGGTGACACACCCTAGCTGCTATACGACAGCCTGAAGAAACTACGTATCCCAGCATACAGAGTGCAGGAAGGGGTCAAAAGGTCATAGGCGCCTGCAGACAGCACAAGAAGCATTCACAGTAAGGAGGGGAAGAGTGAGTGAGGAGAGGGAGAGAGTGATTGCAGCACTGGCCTGGGTGAAGGAGATGTGGAGTCTGGTCCCTCCTCTCCTCCCCTCTCCTCGCCTGATTGCCTAGTTTTTGTCATCTTTGACACGAAAAAGGGATTTTATATATATACACAGAGTAGCTACAGGACCCTCCCACATCAGGCAATGTGTCAATATCCACTCAAGGAAATTAATAATAATAATAATAATAGTAATAATAATAATAATAATATTGGTCAAAATATTTCTTCTTCTATCATGGACGGTGTTTAGGTGACGCGTTGCCTTGGGCCGGCCGGCTGGAGGGAGGATCCTTTTCTCTTCAGTACATGTTCAAGTTTTCTCCTTTTTTTTTCTCTGGTGTTGGTTGGTTTTGCTTGTATTTGTCCAGGTGTGTGTGTGTGTGTGTGTGTGTGTGTGTGTGTGTGTGTGCACATCTGAGTGCACAAGTAAAAAGTGTTCAGACTTTTGTGATTTGCGTGTGCTGTTCCTCGTCGAAAGGTTCGTTTTCTGGGTCGGAATCGGTGGTGTCGGAGTAGCGGTAGTGATCCGGTTCATTGTCGCTCACATCTGGAGTGACTGAGGTGGAGGTGCTGGCCTCGGAGTTCGAGGGCTCCTCTACAGTTTTAGTGAAATACAACTTCACCTGGGCAGAAGAAAAGAAACAAGCACGTCAAGGACGCGTGACCACACAAGAGCAGTTTCATTAGACAGGAGGCTTTACTCAATGAACAGCGCACTCAAACCACACGAACGCTCGTCAGAGCAAACCCTCACCAGCTCCTAAATGTCACTGACATTTAAACTGCAGGTGACTGTGATGTGTTGTGGGGGAGGGGTCAGGCAGGCCGAGCCAGGCAGGCTGTGACATCACTACACAAGTTGTGAAGCAACATCTCACTTCCTCTAGATATCCATCACACATCCAGTCACGCTTCAGTAAATCTGAATTCTTTTCAGTGAATGGAAAAGATACTGATCTTGTTCACCCTGTTCACACTCACCTCGTTGGAACAGAATCAGTATCTTTTGGGCTTTTATATAAACTTCAGCTGGAATGTATTAATCTAAACTAAAACTGGAATACATTTACTGTAAATACTATATTATACCCCAGAAGAATGTGGAGAGCATTGACGTGATTCAAACATAATGGCTTTTTTGCAAACAATTTTCATCCCTTTTAAATGTAAAATGTACACAGATATTCACAGCGCAAGACTAGACAGTACAACAGGACATTCAGCAAACACCAGGGGAATGTGCACACACAAATCCTGGCAGCATCCTGCCGGCGACCACAGAGGGCTGGGGAGGGCGTGGCTTCCTGCCAGGGAGGGCGTGGCTCTTCCTCGTTCTTACCTTAAAGTTGGGAGAGAAGTATCTGTTCCCTTTGTCTTTATTGGCTTTATCGAGGTCATTTTTTGTCAGAGTCAGAATCAAGTAGTCCCGATCCGTGTCTGCACCTCCCCCTCGCTCTGGCACACACTCCCCTCCAGGTCCAACACCACTGCCCCGCTCCACCACGCCGCTCACACACTGGGCACAGCTGCTGTCCACGTCGTTCATCACCGAGCCATTCTCCACCTTGGACTGGCTGTCTTCTGGGCCAGGGATGAAGAACGTGTTGACCCAGAAATGAAACATTTTATCCTGCAGGGCATTAATAAAAGAAAAGGAAAAACACCCAGGAAAAGTTTACATTCATGGCCATAAAATGTCCTGCTTGCACACTGGCATACTAGCAATACCAACAAACTAAAGTACACAAAGAGCATATAACAGAAAATACAAACACTATCACACACACCACAAAGGGCTAAAACACACGCAGACAAATAACACACAATGGCTTAAGAATTAAAACACACAGAGACAAAACATGCGTGTCCATGCACACACACACACTCAGCCAGTCACCGTAGGCTGTTACTACAGCGACGTTCAGTGCTAATGCAACAAAGAGGGTTCAGAGAGCAAAGGTCAAGTGTCGACCCACCTTTTTCATCATTTTGCTTTGCTTGTGGAAGAACTCCACTTTAATGTCGCCACAAACAGGAAGAGGTTGTGGGAACTCGAAGAACATGTTCTTCTCCTCTCGACGCGTGTGGGCCGGGTTCGACGTGTGGATCTTCACTTTAAGCTGGTAAACCACAAACTGAGGGTCTGAGAAGGGGGTGGAGAGCGTAGGCGGGGTTTGTAGAGAGCGTAGGCGGAGTTTGAGAGGAGAATGATCCGCAGAAAAGGATGAAACAGACAAAACAGGAGAAATTCAGAAGAGACATTTGAAAGGAACTCGTGGAACATGAAAAAGACAACAAAACAGGACAGGATGGAGGTGGGAGGAGTCAGGGGTCGGCTCCACCCCCACTTGTGAGGTCACCAGAGGCCCGCTGCCCTGCAGGGTGGAGACAGTGCTGGCACTGGCCAGTCTAGCTACGCAACACCACCTCACTGCACAGATCACAGTTCAGAGTCATCACCTCAGCCCAAGAGGTAGACAGCAAGGAAAACATGTGGTCTGTGCAGTGCAGTGATCCATGTGGTCTGTGCAGTGCTGTGATCCATGTGGTCTATGCAGTGCAGTGATCCATGTGGTCTGTGCAGTGCAGTGATCCATGTGGTCTGTGCAGTGCAGTGATCCATGTGGTCTGTGCAGTGCAGTGATCCATGTGGTCTGTGCAGTGCAGTGATCCATGTGGTCTGTGCAGTGCAGTGTTCCATGTGGTCTGTGCAGTGCTGTGATCCATGCTGCCTGAAAGTCTTGCCCCCCCCAAACACCAGTGCCCCACACTAACCCACACCACAAGAAAACAGGCTCACACTGCACACATCAGACCCCTAGAGGGCGCTGTGCTTTGGGACGAGGTTCAGCCTGCTCTATTATGAAGAGAAGGAATGCAGCTTTACCCCAGTGCCAGTTTCCTCTCCTGAAGGCCTGGGGATTCACCTCGGTCCTGCTCTTAACCGCACTGTCCCCTTTGAGAGAGAGAGAAGGAGCTTAAACACCAGGAGCAGCCCAGCAAAATTTCAAAGTAAATCCACACTACGTTCCCAAACAGAACGATTGCTTACATGATGGCAGTGACATATTATCCCACGCGTCTCTACCATGGGATCTCATGTGTGATACATTTTAAAAGCAGTTTGATGTCAGATATTTCTCAAATCAAACTTATCTGTAAACTTTGCTAGGTGCTGATTAGCAGTCTTAGAGGTATACGACAAATCTATCTACTTTCCACTTTATCTGCAGAATTATACCGAGTGATTCAATCAGGTTATACAACTTCATCTGTATCGCATGAGGTCCTGAAATAAAGTTATAATTGATCTTTGTATTAGAACATGTAAAATACGATAAAACCATCAAATGACCATCAGTGTGTGATTTGACACTTGTACTTTTAATGCATGTATTATTAAGTCACAAATAGTTTCATAATAACAAATGATAAGATGGCAGTTCAGACTGTGGATCCAGGACCCATTCCTACACCACATACACACACAGCCACTGTTTCATGTGGAGGGAGACATTCACTTGTTTGAATGTGTGAACAGTATAGCAGACTAACTTCAGAATAGAAACCGGAGAACGAACGAACGAACCCACGCACGCACGAACGAACGCACGCACGCACACACACACACACACACACACACACACACACACACACACACATCACTAAAGCCCAGCAAGCCAAAAGGTACCATTACATTTCAGCCACAAGGTCAAACACTCTTCTACAAACTAAAGCTATGAGCATCATCATGAAGGTGACCCTAAACCCTCATGAAGGTGACCATAACCTTAACCCTCAGGAAGGTGACCCTAAACCCTCATGAAGGTGACCCTAAACCCTCATGAAGGTGACCATAACCTTAACCCCCATGAAGGTAACCCTAACCCTCATGAAGGTGACCATAACCTTAACCCTCATGAAGGTAACCCTAAACCCTCAATGAAGGTGACCATAACCTTAACCCTCATGAAGGTGACCCTAAACCCTCATGAAGGTGACCCTAAACCCTCATGAAGGTGACCATAACCTTAACCCCCATGAAGGTAACCCTAACCCTCATGAAGGTGACCATAAACTTAACCCTCATGAAGGTAACCCTAAACCCTCATGAAGGTGACCCTAAACCCTCTGAAGGTGACCCTAAACCCTCATGAAGGTGACCCTAAACCCCCATGAAGGTGACCCTAAACCCCCATGAACGTGACCCTAACCCCCATGAACGTGACCCTAACCCCCATGAAGACGACCCTAACCCCCATGAAGACGACCCTAACCCCCATGAAGACGACCCTAACCCCCATGAAGACGACCCTAACCCCCATGAACGTGACCCTAACCCCCATGAAGACGACCCTAACCCCCATGAAGACGACCCTAACCCCCATGAAGACGACCCTAACCCCCATGAAGACGACCCTAACCCCCATGAAGACGACCCTAACCCCCATGAAGAGATCACTGCCGCATAGTCAGCAGTCTGCCCTTCACTTCACTACAGAACTTGATAACCCAAATGCACAGCACAAAGTTCACCCCTCCTCCCTTCTCCTAGACCAGGGGACAATATGGCTGATGGACGATAGCCTGTCATTCATCCACTACTTTTTGATGTCATGCGATCTACCCACACTTCCTTCGCGATCGACGTATTGGGCATCCCTGTCCTAGACATTTCCACTTGTTAACTCACACAGGGGGCGTGTCCATGGTCATTTTCTAGTAGTTTATGAACCGACACTTTAAAGTCACAGTTTAGACTCAACAAATCTGCTTAAAGAAGTCGTGACATGAAGGAGGAGGAACGCTCTCTCACACCCAGCACGTTTGCATAAGTGGAAGTAGAAAGAGGAAGTGCTGACAGTGCGGAGTGGGACAGGCCACGCCCCTCCGTGCCTGGTGCTCACACTTACTGCAGGTGCCCCCGCTGAACATGGGAAGGGTTTCAAACACCATCTTATGGAAGAGAAGAGCCACTGGCTTGTATTCCAGCTGGTTCCTCAGTAGATGACTGTAGTAGAAGACGTAGCGTCGCTGACTGGGAATGGTCACACCCTGCAAGAACGAGACCAGCACACACACACTCACCACTGGACCTCCTCTTAATTCAAATCACCTGGAGCAGCAAAACATCACAACAAGCATTCTGCAAGAAGCAAGCCAGCTCATTTCACGTATATACACACTTTACATACGATATTCATCTGGTATTCAAACATTGTGATGCGACTGATGTTCATCTCATGGGGCTTCACTGACCTTCTTATCTCTAGTCCTCACTTCCCCATAGAAGTCCAGAGCTTCCTGCGCTTCCTTGAACTTCCCACGATGCAACAGGTAAGCACAGATCATGACCCCTGTGCGACCTTTCCCGGCCTTGCAGTGGATGGCCGCCACGTGATTCTCGTCCTCAGACAGCCATTGGTCGAGATCCTCGCAGAAGGGCTTAATCAGCTCCAGCTGAGGAGGGTTGTGGTCTTCAAACGGGTACTGTGCCACTGGGCACCACAGAAACAACAAAGCAATCAGCATCACACATGTTGGCAAAGATTACTTCATCAGAACAAGTGACAAACACACTCCAGCTCATCTGTGACAGCGGGAGCTCTTTCCTGGGCTTGGTTGAGGAACAAACTACACAGCTTGTAAAACCCGACAGTCGTGTTTAAATCAATATTTAATCATGTTAGTATCCATGCTCTACTAATGAACCACATCGCTTGGTTGGAGGTTTAGTTACGAACGACCAAAACTTTCAGAACCATAGAAGTAAAACTGCATTCTGACACTTCAGAAATCAACAGCTGTTAGCAAAATGCTTAACACATTTTGCTTAATACAGTTTAATTTATTTAACTGAATTCCTATCTATATATAGTTTATTTCTACTGGACACATTTGGGAAGCACTATAATACCAAATAGAAATGCTTATTATTATTAAAAATAAATGTTATCTAATATTAAAATTTTTTTATTATATTTAGTTCAGTAACAAGCCAGGAGAGGCCATTTGGGTCATAATGATTTTACCCTTTTAAACAGTTCAGGGGTTTTGGCATAGCTCCAAGCCTTTATCAACCAGAATGGACTTTTTCCTCAACCTTTACACACAGTAGTCCAACTGTTCCTCTGTGTGAAGGAAACACAGCTGACCAGTTAATTTGCCTGTACAAACACCGCTACTAGGGTTCTAATATAACAAGCTTACTCGAGCAAAGCTCTGAAGAGTACTCTCTAGTCACACTGCAAATGCCACAACACACTAAAAACATTTTGCTAAACACTCACTGAGAAACTTAGTAATGAATTTAATATTAATTAAGGACTGATCAAATGCCTTAGTGTTGGGTTCAGAGGAGAGTTCAACCAGGAGCAGGGATAGGGGTTAAGGTAGTACTCACTGTGACTGTACCGAGACTGCACTCACTGTGACTGTACCGAGACTGCACTCACTGTGACTGTACCGAGACTGCACTCACTGTGACTGTACCGAGACTGCACTCACTGTGACTGTACCGAGACTGCACTGTACCGAGACTGCACTCACTGTGACTGTACCGAGACTGCACTCACTGTGACTGTACCGAGACTGCACTCACTGTGACTGTACCGAGACTGCACTCACTGTGACTGTACCGAGACTGCACTCACTGTGACTGTACCGAGACTGCACTCACTGTGACTGTACCGAGACTGCACTCACTGTGACTGTACCGAGACTGCACTCACTGTGACTGTACCGAGACTACTCACCCCTACAGTTGAATTTTGCTGCATCGTAGTGTCGCTCTGCACATCTGAAAGTTACAGAAAATTAAAATTGTGTAAAGCAAGATATTACTATCCAAGAGTAATCATTGTAACTCAAGTTGCCTTATGACATGCTAAAATCAACTACTCTGCAATTATAGATTAATCATAAAAGGCATTTAAGTCCATGGTGGACACATGATGAAGCATCAGGAACAGAATCAAATAACTGGGCACTTACAAGTTATAGATCTTGTAATGGTTTCTGTGCTTGGAATCCAAAAACCTGTATGGGTAAAAATTAAACCATCACCATCTAAAGTCAACACCAGAACTGCTTTACCAAACAGATATGAGAGAAATAACATGATCTACTTCATCTTAAATATGAATAATTCACTAAAGCAACCACTTTCATTCACATCTCTGGTGGTTCTTTGATGTTCATAGGTCTAAAAATGATTGTGCTGGTTTTGTAGCTTAAGATAATGCAGAAACACGCACACACGCACGCGCACACGCACACACAGTGTGAATAATGTTTACTGCATAAAATGTCAGCAAAACACGTAGATAAGAAGCAAGCCCTTGATGAAAGACTCTTGAGCTAGGATTTATCCATCTTTATATTGAAGTCGCACAGGCTTTAAGATTTTAGCTGATTAAACACTTAAATATTGTTGAGCACTAAAGTTCAGTGACCGGGCTCACATTGTGCAGCAGCTAAAGCGAAATGAGTCCCAATAAATTTTTTTAATACAACACTTCAGAACAACACTGCGCTAAAGTAAAAAAAACCAACAAAAACAGATTTTTGATGTACGAAGATCTTACATTTGAACATCTTGCATTTAAAGATTTTACATTTGTTGATGCAGATGTCTGCTGTCTTCCTAAACTGTGATGAACTGTTCAGCCATAGTGGAGGTTAATCCTAACCCCAATGAAGGATAATCCTAACCCCAATCCTAATCCTAGTGAAGGATAATCCTAACCCCAATCCTAATCCGAGTGGAAGTTAACCCTAACTAGGGCTGAACGATTTTGGAAAATAATCTAATTGCAATTTTTTATCTATAAATTGCGATTGCGATTTAAAATCGCGATTTTTTTCCACTGTTTTCAGGAAACTCTGTTTCGGCATTTTTTATACAGCTCAGATACAGGGTTGCCAACTTTTCAAGATCGCTTGGAGTGAGACTTGAACCTGGAGTGGGTGGCGAACGTAATTTGTTGTTATCGGGGCGGTGTAAAATGGACAAAATTTAAGTATTATTATTATATAGCGATCGATCGATCGCCTGTGGTTGGCGCCAGAGCGAACTAGTAACTTTTTAGTCTAAGACGCTCAATGCGTGAGAGTTGGCAACCCTGCAGGTATAGCAACTTGGCTAAAATATGTGTGTGAGGGCGTTTGGTAGCGCATATCCAGTGTGTTTAACAAAGCCATGAAGCCGGGCTTGTTCACTATATTAACGGGCATCATGTTTTTCGCTATAAACTCCATTACTGCCCGAGTTATTTCAGCGTACCGCTTCAAATTATATCCATAAGGAGTTACACTTTCAAATGGTTCGGTCAGTGAACCCTGTCTGCTGGATCGCGGTCAAGCTATCCGCGCTTTTGTGATTCATCCGCGCTTTAAATCTTATTGCGCCTATATGCGTGATTTTACGGTATTTCGCTGCTCACCGCATACTAAAGCCTGGTTTATACTTTCGCGAGCGACCGTAGCGCGCGACTCCGCCCACCTCGCGCGACCCTGCGCGAGCGGTGTAGGCGTTTATACTTTCGCGAACGTCGCGAGCGTCGCTGCAGTGTTCTCCGAAACGATAGGTGGCGATAGGTGGCAGTGGAGAATAAAAAGCCCCTGCAAAACCGGGGAAAGAACATTTTTACCTGACCAGAGACCGTATATATACACCAGGCATCAAACATAAATATGGCTTTGCAATGTTGTCCGAAACGATATGTGGTAGTATAAAGAAACACCCCTCAAAAAAGGGGAATGAACATTTACCTGACGCATTTTGATGTTGCTTTGTGTTTCAGGTTTGAAAAGTGCTGGAATTTAGGCTAAAGTACATTAAAATGTTGAAATTACGTTAACAAATACGAGCCTCTTGTAATTCCAGGACGAAACATGAGAGAACGTGAAGACGTTAAGATTGGGCGTTTTGAAAATAAACAACCATTAAATAATGTGATAAAAAGCGAATTATTTCGAATTATTTCGAGTATATATATTAATATTTAACTTAATTATGTTTATCGTGCTGGAAAATATTTAAATGGACCTTGAAAGTGCCGTACAAGTGCTTTAATTCCACCTTGTTTAGGTGTATGAACCCTGCAAACATGACTTTGTTGATCGCGCTGAAGCGCGGCGCGCGCGCGAAGTTACAAAATTCGAGAGGTGCACGACACGATTCGAGAGGCCCTCGCGCACGGGCGGAGCCACAGCGATTACGTCATTTTCGCCGCGCGGACCCTCGCGCCGCTCGCGGCGCGTCGAGTATAAACCAGGCTTAAGGCTGTATAAACGCAGAGAAACACTTTTGCGTATTTGAAGATGCAGCACTGGTCGTTGGCATTTTAGCCTTACAAATATCATAAGAGGCTTTGTGGTGTTTTGTTAATGCTGAAGAAGGTTTGTAGTGTTTCCTCGCGTCATAGTAACAGTAGCAAGGCAGTTTTGCAGGGTACCTGACGTTGAGCAGCATCTTTTTAAAAGCCAAAGTAATTTCACACAACTGATGTGCTGCCCCTCTTTGGTATTAAGCCTGGTTTATACTCGACGCGCCGCGAGCGGCGCGAGGGTCCGCGCGGCGAAAATGACGTAATCGCTGTGGCTCCGCCCGTGCGCGAGGTCCTCGCGCGCTGTCGCGGCGCGAGGTCGTGCACCTCTCGAATTTTGTAACTTCGCGCGCGCGCCGTGCTTCAGCGCGATGGACAAAGTCATGTTTGCCGGGTTCATACACCTTTACAAGGTGGAATTAAAGCATTTGTACGTCACTTTAAAGGTCCATTTCAATATTTCCCAGCACGTTAAACTTAATTAAGTTAAATATTTATACATATACTCGAAATTAATCGACATAATTCGCTTTTTTTTATCACATTAGTTTATGGTTGTTTATTTTCAAAACGCCCAATCTTAACGTCTTCACGTTCTCATGTTTCGCCCTGGAATTACAAGAGGCTCGTATTTGTTAACGTATCGTTTCGGACAACACTGCAAAGCCATATTTACGTATGATGCCTGATGTGTTTAAATACGGTCTCTGGTCAGGTAAAAATGTTCTTTCCCCGGTTTTGCAGGGGTTTTTTATTCTCCACTGCCACCTATCGCCACCTATCGTTTCGGAGAACACTGCAGCGACGCTCGCGAAAGTATAAACGCCTACACCGCTCGCGCAGGGTCGCGCGAGGTGGGCGGAGCCGCGCGCTACGGTCGCTCGCGAAAGTATAAACCAGGCTTTAGACTTTCAGTTGTGTCAGCTTCTGTCGAGCCTGAAGCCATTGTGCAACAAGTTAAAGTGCGCTGTGTTAACTTCACTTCTCCACCTCTCTGCCTCCTGCTCGGGTTTGCTCCGTTCGTCCTCGGCTCGGCTCACTCCCAAGTCACGTGACCAGTTTAAATCGCAGCCTGTGCGATTACAGAATAGCGTTTTAAAATATCGCGAGATTATCGCAAATGCAATTAATCGTTCAGCCCTAACCCTAACCCCAATCCTAATCCATGTCCATCGTCTACGTTGCTGCGGTACTCACCGTCTACGTTGCTGCGGTACTCTCACCATACTACGTCTACGTTGCTGCGGTACACTCACCGTACTACATCGTCTACGTTGTTGCGGTACACTCACCGTACTACATCGTCTACGTTGCTGCGGTACACTCACCGTACTACATCGTCTACGTTGCTGCGGTACACTCGCCGTACTACATCGTCTACGTTGTTGCGGTACACTCACCGTACTACATCGTCTACGTTGTTGCGGTACACTCACCGTACTACATCGTCTACGTTGTTGCGGTACACTCACCGTACTACATCGTCTATGTTGTTGCGGTACACACTCACCGTACTACATCGTCTACGTTGTTGCGGTACACTCACCGTACTACATCGTCTATGTTGTTGCGGTAAACTCCCTCCAGTCTCTCTGCAGGAAAGCCCATGGCGATGATGTTTGGGTAGATGTCTGAACACAGGCTAAGGAGACCAAGACCTGCTGCAAAACTCAAACCTCCCAAGACCTCAAACCTCACAGATTTGATATTTTAACATATAATATGTAATAATGTAAAATAATATACATTTAATATATAATATTGTTAATGTTTTGATCTCAGGTTGTAGTGCTGTGTGCTCTCTCTCAGCTGGGTTAGGGCTACACATACAACTCAAGAGCAAATTCTTCACTCACACATGTGAATGGGAAATAAATCACCAAATATAAGTGAGGGGTGTAACGGGTGATCACAAATACACCACTCAAACACACACCCTGAACATCACTTACATATGCATCACAAGCACGCACACACACCATCTGAACGAGTCCTGCAAGCCAACATGCCAACAGAACTCCGCCAACATGCCAACATTCACCACAATCATCAACGTCTAACCGCCAACCCTGAAGTCTGAGGAGAGCAGCACACACAGTCCACACCCACGGGGACACGCGGTCCACACCCACGGGGACACGCGGTCCACACCCACGGGGACACGCGGTCCACACCCACTCCAGGACAGGATGGCCAGCTCTCACACCTGACGTTCTGCAGGACATTTAAAATAAGATTTTTTTTTTTTTTTATGAACTGGCGCTTGAATCACTGCATTAGGGTTTAGAGTTAAGGGTTTAGGGCTGGCCCAAACTGCCACTGTACAGTTGGCAAACCACTGGTCCACTGTGCATGAATCGAATGAGTCAGTTTGTTCACGTCACTTATATTGATCACCCTAACACACTAAAATAGCACATCAATTTAGGGCTGAATAGGATTAGTCAGACATTCAAGAACACAAAGGATGAGAAACATTTTCAACTCATACACTTGCTGAAAAAAACTTAGAAACAAGTAAATAAAAACAAATAAATAAAAGGGGGAAAAAAATACATAAAAGCTTCCCAGCCCTAATGGCACATGCTCTAGTGCTTGCCTTGATTCTGCAAAACATTAAGCAAGCAAAAAGCATGTTAATTAATATGAATTAATATTAATAACTGTACGTGCATAGACCAGCCACCTGAGGGAGCCCTCAGAAGAGCACTATTTTCCCAGCTAAGAAAGAGCATACAGCCATACTGCCTCAGGTACTGCTGCAAGAGCCTGATCCAGTGGTACACTCTCACACCTCTCTGAGAGGGTTACACTTGTGACCTGGATTTGAGTAATGAACTACAACAGTAGTGTTAGGAAGCACTCATGTCATGATGCACAAGCATATAGAGCATCAACTACATATAAACCACTTTAAATCAATCTGGATGAGAATGGAGAGGAGGAAGGCACAGGCTCGGAGCAGAAGGGAGAAACACAAATTTGGAAGTGCTGTATGTTTTCTCCTTTGGAGCACCGGACAGTGGCCACTGGGATTCTCACGCTAATGTCATGCCCACGGCTAAACGTACTGCTAACCTGCTAATTGTAAGTGATGGGTTTCGCAAACATTCCAAAACACAGGAAGTATGTCTTTACAATCAAGTGGACAGTTCCGCCCTACAAAACATTGCTGTAGCGCCAGCGTTGCCGACACGATGAACTCCGTGCAGCACACGGACCCGCTGACCTTTAATCCACGTGTGGGGGATCAGATATGGAGCCTTTCGGATCCAGGGGTGGCGTTCTGCGCATGGCCAAGGAGGCAGCACAGCCCCGCTCCTCTGAAAGCCACTCTAAAGGCAGAAGAAGAGGGTCCGGGTGGCATGGTCACAGGCCTGTCAGCTGGAGAACACGTAGAAGTTTGCGGTCTGACAGCACCACTGACATCAGAACAGGAAGAAACCGCCTGTGTCTACATAACCACCACATAAAAGTATTTCACATGCTTAAATGTTCATTTTAACTCTGCACTATCACACCATATTGTATGACTATCCTCACAAGGATTTATTGAATGCAGTGCTTACAGGACCTTTTAACAAATGTGCCGTTTAAAATTCAATCATGTTCTGTTCGGACATGCACGTTTTAGACACACGAGTAATGCACTAGATTGACACCTGTGTTCGTCATTCTAACCATAATCCTTTATCGTTATGTACCATCGTCTAACTGCATGTGCTTTAACTGATGGGTTTAAGACTCCTGACCACCACACACCTAACCCTACCTAACCCTGACTAAATCTAACCATTAACCCTTACCCTAAACTAACCCTAGGATGTTGACTAATTAAAGCCCTGGTTTTCTAATCATCACCACCATATGAAGCACTCCAATATGAAGAGATTTTACTGGAAGGTTTATATTTAGAATAAATGAAAACTACACAGCATTTCCTCATGTACACGTAATAAAAGGGTAGTAGTAACGTCCAACATAGTTCATTCATGGTCCGACATTAAAAGAATTTCCACAACTAATGTCACCGTGTCTGCGGTGCTAATCTGCCCCTGACACTGGTCATTCACTCACGACGAAAAAGCTTTGGTACAACAAAAGTGTCCTCCAATATTAAAACTGAGCAAAACAAGATTAAATCTGCTTTACTCTATGTCATTTAAAAATATATCGATTGCTTATGCAAACATTTTGTGATATGGTATCCGTCACTCGGGGGTCCAGTCTGTCCCGTCCTTGCAGGTTGGCCAGATCAAAGCAGGCTCAGGTAAGCCCAACCTCTCCGTGGTGCTGACACAGGTAAAAGTGCCAAACCGCCAAGCTCAGGGTAGACCACATCTGATCCAGACTCCCTCAACCACATAGGCGCCCGGATTAACACACACACTTTCAATCCAGATTAAACCACCAAAACTGTAGAGCCATACTCGTAATCTAAGACAACTGATAATATAGATACATGACCAACTCTCTACAGCAGGCGTACTCAACTAAATTTGTCCGCGGTCCAATTTTGGTAGATACCTGTGACCTGAGGTCCGGTGCGGCGGGGGTGGCGAACGTAAGTTGTTGAGCCGGGGGCGGGGTGGCAAACGTAACACTCGTGACGGTTTCAATAGCCCTGAAATAAATGCTCCGTTTTTTTGGTCCGTATCCAGTTAATCAGGAATGAGATTGGGTCCGGACAGGACTGCGTTCGGGTCCGGATCCGGACCGCGGTCCGCCAGTTGAGTACCCCTGCTCTACAGTCTCCTTCCTTCCTATAACTTTATGATTAGGGGACGTTAAGCAGTCTGGGCTTTGCGACCATGACGGGGGAACTGGACACAGTGGCGTGTACTGAGCGTTGTGATTGTTCCAGATCTGTCAAATACAACACAGCGAAAACGTGCAATTTACCTTCAGCCAGAGTACCACGGTGACCTGGTAGTGGAGGCCAGTTCAGCGCCAACGACCGGCTAGAAAACACATCGGTTAACATTCCACAATCAGGGAAACACGCATGCATTAAAAGAGCATTAAACGCGTTAATGCAACCTCTCAACCTCGCTGGGCAGGCATTTCAGGATTCCAGCTGCAGTGAGAAGCCTCCACGTACGTGCAACACACACACACACACACACACACACCGACGACGTGGAGCTGCGAGTGTGTGTGTCAGACCCACCAACCTGTCCAATTACAGACGTTAAAACCGTGCACAACACACACACCGACGACGTGGAGCTGTGAGTGTGTGTCAGACCCACCGACCTGTCCAATTACAGACGTTAAAACCGTGTTAAAACCGTGCACAACACACACACACACACACACACACCGACGACGTGGAGCTGCGAGTGTGTGTGTCAGACCCACCAACCTGTCCAATTACAGACGTTAAAACCGTGCACAACACACACACACGACGTGGAGCTGCGAGTGTGTGTGTCAGACCCACCAACCTGTCCAATTACAGACGTTAAAACCGTGCACAACACACACACACACACACGACGTGGAGCTGCGAGTGTGTGTGTGTCAGACCCACCAACCTGTCCAATTACAGACGTTAAAACCGTGCACAACACACACACCGACGACGTGGAGCTGTGAGTGTGTGTCAGACCCACCGACCTGTCCAATTACAGACGTTAAAACCGTGCACAACACACACACACACACCGACGACGTGGAGCTGCGAGTGTGTGTGTCAGACCCACCAACCTGTCCAATTACAGACGTTAAAACCGTGCACAACACACACACACACACACACGACGTGGAGCTGCGAGTGTGTGTGTCAGACCCACCAACCTGTCCAATTACAGACGTTAAAACCGTGCACAACACACACACACACACACACACACACACACACACACACACCGACGACGTGGAGCTGCGAGTGTGTGTGTCAGACCCACCAACCTGTCAAATTACAGACGTTAAAACCGTGCACAACACACACACGGGAGCAGACACACACGCAGGGGGGGGGGGACAGGCCGAGACAAGGATACACGTGAGGTCCAGGTCGAATCCGTCCTCCTGGTACCGCCGCTTGTTCCGACTTACGATCTCCTTAATGATCGCGGCCATCGCGGGTCCGAGTCGGAGGTCGGTCGTGTGATCGGGGGTGAATCGGCCGCCTCTCCGCCCCGCGACGCCGAGAGACCGTGGTCCCTCTCTCTCTCTCTCTCTTTCTCTCTTCCTCTCTCTCGTGCGGCTCCCGCTCGCGCTAGCGTGCGTGCGCCGCGCTCGTCGTCGTCGTCGTGGTGGTCGCGCGAGCAGCAGGACGACCAGGCGCGCGTGTCATAAAGACGCGGGGCCTCGCGCTCGAAAGCAGAGGCCCCGACGCTCGCGTGTCCCGCCGCCGCGCGCGCGAGAAAGAGAGAAGCGGTGTGTCTCGAGATCTTTTGGGTGGGGGGGGGCCTCCCAAAAAAAAAAAAAAAAAAAAAAAACGGGGCGCGTTAGACGCGCGTGGTGCGAGTCCGTGGGTGCGGGGCGCGCGCCGTGGTCAGGTCCGCCGAGAGCACGAGACCCTCCCCATCGCCGCTCGCGCAGATTTATTCGAGCCGTTCGCGAGACGCTACGGAGCTAGCATCGCCGGCTAACACCACCACCACCCCCCCTCCTCCTTCAAACCGACGCCGCCGTCCTAGCGAATGATCATGGTTGTCGTTGAAGAAGAAAAAAAAACGTATTCCGTGGGAAAAAAAAACTTGACAGTCTCCACCTTACATAGAAGTAGAATATAGAAGAGCTAAATGTCAGAGGATGTGTGTAATTCGGGCTCGTCCGGGGCCGTCATCTCCTCATCGCCTCATCCCCTCCAGCTGAACTCAAACTTCCATCATGGCTTCCAGCGGAGGAAAAAAGAAGGTAGATCTGGCAGTTGGAGGAAATATTCAGCCGCCGCACGTAAAATAGTTCCGAGGAGGCTCCTTTATTAATTTAGTGAACGGCGATACTTTATTACTCACGGCAAACTATCACAGAAAACAGTGTATTTTTAACCTGTCAGTACCGTTATGTATAATTCTCATGTTTTTTTTTACACGGTTCCGTCCGTAGCGGAAGGATATGCGTGTTCTGTGGCGGCGGTGGTTCGCCCTGTCAGAGCGGTCACGTGACCGGCTGGTTGGGGAAGTGTCCGGCACGCGCTGGTGCAGCTACAGTGTTTCCTGCTGGACTGGAAGACTCGCGCGACCCACTGCGATAAAATGTCCAGTTACAGATGACCATACAGAGTTTTAGGATTTTAGATTAATCTCACTATAGCATACGAGTAAATCACTCCAATATCTTGAGACATTTGTGAGTAATGGTATTCAGGAACGTTGAGTGGTCCCTGTGTTGACTGTGTGTGCTGCCTGTTGTGTGAGAACTCTTTTTTGTTACACCCATTAGTTATTATTACTTTATTGACTTTTCATTAACTCAAATAAATATATACATTTAGCGTAACCCTTTCGTTTCATGTGACTTCAGACCACTTAGCGTTGGTATATGTTAATAATGGCCAACTCAGTCCTCAAGATATGGATTTTATTCATTCTGTTAGATCATCAGAGTATCTACGCATGAGGTTTCGGGTTTTAAAATCCGAAGACGGCAAAGATAATGTAGTTAGAATCTTAAACATATTTAAAAAAACGTACCTATAAACGTAGCAGGACAAACCCTCATGTGCACACTGAGGCTTGGCTGGAATGCAATGTGCCCTACTGAGGTAGCCTATGTATTGGCGTTATACCGTATACAGTATGCTGTTTATCGCCATATTACAACATTCTGATCGCGTTAATTTACATCTTGGAAGCAAATGTTTTGAGAGAAAGTGAGACAAATAAACAACTAAGTGTCCCAGCAGAGAGCAGTAGAGTGCAATACATTTGAGCCCTACAGCACATCTGAGAGCATGAAGACACAGGTGCACAGCTAGCCTGAACTGGACCTGCTCATGTGCACATAGTTTAGCTTTATCATAATAATAATAATAATAATAATAATAATAATAATACCACCTAATTAAGATTCTAATTGTAGTTAAGATGCAGTGAAGTCCATCAGATCAAATGTCACATGATTACAGGAATTTTACTAGTAAACTGGGTGTGTCTCTTTTTAATTAGTTCCTTCTGGGAGATGATGACATGCTCAGTATTTTTATCTCATGACTAATGATGTCCACATATAAAACAAAGTTTTTGCAATCAGTCGTCTTTACTGAAACACAGCATTCTGGTTATTAAACCAAACCTTTGGTTGTATGAACAAAGTAAATACAGGTACCCACAGGTAACCTAACACAGACAAGATGTCACACAGCAAAACTGAATTTAAAAAGGTAAACTTAAAAATGTTCTATTTCTTTGGGGAAAAAAATTTCAGGCTTCCCAAAAAATTAAATATATACTTTATAAAATTTAGCATTTTTCCTCAAACATGTTTTGGTAAAGCAAAAATCTCAGAAGTGGTCATCTCTTTTTGTTTATTGGACTTGAGATTGACAGTGGACAGTGTTCTTGTGAAAGTCTCATCTGATCACAGAGCCTTGAACTCTGATTGTGGTGGGAGCAGTATGTACTCTGAACCTCAACAGACATATACATAGCCAACATACACGAGCTATTAGCCATTTACTCTTCTCACACACAATACTCTGAAATAGCATTTAACACAAGACACACATGCTTATGACTGTTTGCTTAAAGCAGAAAGTTTTTTTCTCAAGTCTTTTTCAAAATGAGTGGAATACATAACATTTCTATAAATGTTCTATTGCACAAAGTTTTTTTTAACCGTAATGTTCCTTAGAGACGGGGCTGACATTCAAGTTGGATTTGAAGGAGTAATCAATACATTGTAAATAAGAATATGATTGACTATGTTAATCCTTACACATTTTAAGTGTTTCTGGGACTCAGATATTGACTTGTCAGTCAAAAGCTGGTGCTGTAAGACTCTTGTGTCTGTGTTGTGCTTCAAGTGAATGAAGCCTGTTAGGCAGGACAGGTCTGCGTCAGGTCTGCGTCACGTCTGTGTCAGGTCTGCGTCAGGGCTGTGTCAGGTCTGTCAGCGCTGCTTCAGGCCTGTGTCATGGCTGCGTCAGGTCTGCATCACGTCTGTGTCAGGGCTGCGTCAGGTCTGTGTCATGGCTGCGTCAGGGCTGCGTCAGGGCTGCGTCAGGTCTGCGTCAGGTCTGTGTCAGGTCTGTGTCAGGTCTGCGTCAGGGCTGCGTCAGGGCTGCGTCAGGGCTGCGTCAGGTCTGTGTCAGGCCTGTGTCAGGGCTGGTCTTTCTGAAGGGAGTTGTAGTAGTCTCTCAAGACCTTCCAGGCCTTTGGGGCCATGAAGCCTTCAGGAGGGTTTTCTCCACTGGTAGCTAACTTCTGCATCTTTGTTCCTGAGATGAACTCAAAGTCAGCATGCCTGGGGGGGGATTATTCAAAATAAACACTGCCTTTATGATCCAATGACAGACCTCAGAACTTGCAGACAGCTGCATCAAATGACCAGTCCACATTCTAAGAAGCATTCTGGAACACTGCACATCTGTAAGCTGGCAGCCAACTACCTTCTTAATAACCAACATCACCTTGTTTTTATTTTTAGGGTGAACCTTTCTTGTTTTCAGCTACAGAACATTTCTTAGGTTGAGGGTTCAGTCCCTCACAGCTTGATCCCACGTACTTATCCCATATTGAGATACATAATACTTTTACATTATTGCTTCAACAAAGTAGAATTTGTTCGAACCAACAGTGGAGTTTGGTCAACCGTTATGTTGTTTTCGGCCATAAGAACAATTTGTTTCCATCCAACCGTTCCATGTGTCTCACCTGTCGTGGTCATAGAAGTCCACAGCCCTCGTGGTCCTGTTGTAGGCAGCCAGCTTGAAAGGGATGATCTCCACAGAGTTGAGACCAGGCGCCATGGTGAGCACTTTAGCACCATGACTGGGCTCATACAGGTCCTGACTCGAATCAGGGTGGACTATTCCAGCTGGGTTATGACCCACGATGAAGAAATTCACCCCGGCCACCATTGTAGCTCTGCTCTGCCACTGCACCTGGGGCACGACACATGGCAAGGGTAAGAGAAGGATCAGCCCTGCTCACCTCCAGGGATCAGGTGGTAAACAATTCAACTTTAACAGAGTAAACATAATGGGAGCCTTCCAGTTAGTATTAGTTCTACTCGGCTCTAAGAAACGTATCAGTCCAGTGTGTGAGTCTAAGTGACTTCTGAATATGACAGTGTGTCTCCATCTTACATATGTGTGTAATAACACAGCAGTCACCTCAGTAGGTCCAGCGTACATCACGGGGGAAGGGAAGATTGCCAGCACGGTGGATTTGGGGTCGAGGACCCCGTCCTTCAGAGTGGCTGTGTGCTGCTTCATCCTCCAGGCCAGGGGAACATCATCGTCTTTAGTCCAGCCGCCCAGAGGGTGCAGCAGCAACACTGGCCTACAATACCCACGATGCTCCAGCGTCCGGCGCGTCTCAGTCATCAGAAGAGCGTGACCATTGTGCACAGGGTTTCTCAGCTGAAATACGTACACAGCATCTGTAAGGGATCAGAGATGAGGCCACATTTGTAGCTAGCTCAAAGGGTTAGGATTAGCTAATTCAAAGGTTACTGCTGACTGTCTATTTAAAAACGACTCATCAATATGAAGAAGATTAAGTGGAAAAATTATTTTGGTGGTGGTTTGAGTTATAGGATTTAAAACTGGAGGGAACATATAAAGAATTATGCTTGATACTGAACTAGAGTGCCATAGTAAACATTCATTATGGGCAGAAATAAAACAACCAAAACAAATTGGCTCCAGGCAGCACAGCTTGCATGCAATCTTAAAAAACACCCCAAAGATTCAAATTATACTATAAATATTACTAAGGCTTTTGGTAGATGGGGTTAGGGTGGATAGAGTCACGGTATAGGGTTAGGGTAGTGAGGGTTAGGGTAGATAGAGTTATGGTTAGGGTGGATAGGGTTAGGGTTAGAGTAGATAGGGTTATGGTTAGGGTGGATAGGGTTATGGTTAGGGTGGATAGGGTTAGGGTTAGGGTAGATAGGGTTAGGGTTAGAGTAGATAGGGTTAGGGTTAGGGTAGATAGGGTTAGGGTAGATAGGGTTAGGGTTAGAGTAGATAGGGTTAGGGTTAGGGTAGATAGATTCAGATTTGATAGTTTCAGCACACTGATGCAGGAAAAGTTTTATCTTTAAAAACAAAACAGAAAAGTCTTATCTTCAAAACAAGTTGACATGAAAAAATGACGAACCTGCTTTCATCTCTTTGAATTTCTGCTTCAGCTCACGCGGAGTAAGCCGGTACTGATCCAGCCCATCGTTCCACCTGATTGGCTTCAGCACCTCTAGATCTCCACCCACCAGCCAATCACCACTCTCCATTATCATCTGCAACAGGGGATGCTTTAGGTCTCTGTCCTGTGGCCATGTGCTATGGTTCTGATGCTATGACTATGACATCTTCCAAATGAATCACAAATATTTTGAGAAATATTTTTTTTAATTTCATTGTTGTGCTTACACTTCTGATAAACAATCAACCAGCTTACGTCATTGAATGTGTAGAATATGTAATTCCATGTTAAAAAGGGAAAAAAACCATAAACAGTGCTAAACAACTCTAGGTAATTGTTTATATATGATATAAGGAGGTCCTGGGTGTTTTTGTTGCCTGTATGTAGGGGTGTTTGGGGTCGGAGGTGCCCCACTGGCGGGAACAGTGTTCTTCCTTGCGATGCTCGAAGAACTCTGGGGTGCGTAGGATGGCGACACACGTCCCCTGGTACACCAGTGCCACCGCCACACTGCCCAACAATCGATTTTTACTCTCCGTGGCAACAGGCAGGACAATAGGCACAGAGAGGTTAGCTCCACCTGTGGGGGTGGGTGGAGGAGTGGGTGGGGGGGGGGGGTAGGATACATAGAGGCGGCTCTACAGCTACAGATCCACCATAACAGGAATAATTCATTACATTACCAATTTAAAGATTAGGGATGTCTGGGTCATTTGAGGGATTTTGTTCTAAGTAACAACATCTAGGATTGTGATATCAC
>NC_135227.1:20491480-20548980 GCF_052324685.1 Brachyhypopomus gauderio
GAACTCAAGAAGGAAAGTGTGAAAGTGTGAAAGGTGTGTGGGTTTGGGGAGTTGTAATGAAATGTGTGAAGGTGTGTGTGTATGAGGTGAGATGATTTTGACGGTATTAGTACAGTATTGATAACGAGGGGTTGATGGTATTAGTGTTGATAATGATCATTTTGGTGGTATTAGTATTGATGGTTTTTGTGGTATTAGTGTTGATAATTATTTTGGTGGAAATGAGGGGGTGATGGTAGTAGTATTGATAATGAAGATTTTGGTGGTATTAGTATTGATGATGATGATTTTGATGGTACTAGTGTTGGTTATGAGGGGGGTGATGCTATTAGTATTGATAATGATCATTTTGGTGGTATTAGTATTGATAATGAGGGGGTGAATGTATTAGTATTGATTATGAAGATTTATTATTAACATTATTAATAAATAATGCTGATTTATTAAATCCTTATAGTGACACTAAGAAAACTGATTTTATTGATTCAATGTATAGTTTGTTCCCTCTTATTATTAAGCCAATTAGGATAATAACAGACACTGTTACATTGAATGATAATATATTCACAAATACTTTATGAATATACATAATTTACAAAATACATAAATTCAACATCTAAAATTTGAGAAATAGAATGGGTTATTTATATACAGTCATGGCCGAAAATGTTGGCACCCCTGAATTTTTTCCAGAAAATTAAGTATTTCTCCCAGAAAATTATTGCAATTACACATGCTTTGTTATACACATGTTTATTTCCTTTGTGTGTATTGGAACACAAAAAACAGAGGGGAAAAAAGGCACATTTGACATAATTTCACACAAAACTCCAAAAATGGGCCGGACAAAATTATTGGCACCCTCAACTTAATATTTGGTTGCACATCCTTTGGAAAAAATAAATGAAATCAATTGTTTCCTATAACCATCAACAAGCTTCTTACACCTCTCAACTGGAATTGTAGACCACTCTTCTTTTGCAAACTGCTCCAAGTCTCTCATATTTGAAGGGTGTCTTCTCCCTACAGCAGTTTTAAGATCTTTCCACAGGTGTTCAATGGGATTTAGATCTGGACTCATTGCTGGACACTTTAGAACTCTCCAGAGCTTTGTTTCCATCCATTTCTGGGTGCTTTTTGAAGTATGTTTGGGGGTCATTGTCCTGCTGGAAGACCCGTCACCTAGGATGCAAACCCAGCTTTCTGACACTGGGCCCTACATTGCGACCCAAAATCCTTTGGTAATCCTCAGATTTCATGATGCCGTGCACACAGGAGGCATCATGACACCCAGTTCCAGAGGCAGCAAAACAACCCCAAAACATCTTTGAACCTCCACCATATTTGACTGTAGGTACTGTGTTCTTTTGTTTGTAGGCCTCATTCCGTTTTCGGTAAACAGTAGAATGATGTGTTTTACCAAAAAGCTCTATCTTGGTCTCATCTGTCCACAAGATGTTTTCCCAGAAGGATCTTGGCTTATCCACCATCCGGACTATCCTGCGTTGCAACCTTTTATCAATTTTTCTCCTCCGTCCACGTCCAGGGAGATTAGCTACAGTGTCATGGGTTGTAAACGTCTTGATTATGTTGCGCACCGTGGACAAAGGAACATCAAGATCTCTGGAGATGGACTTGTAACCCTGAGATTGTTGATATTTTTCCACAATTTTGGTTGTGAAGTCCTCAGACTTCTCCTCTTTCTGTTCTCCATGCTTAGTGTGGCACACACAGACACACAATGCAAAGATTGAGTCTTCTTCTTCTCCTTTTTATCTGGTCTCAGGTGTGATTTTTAAATTGCCCACACCTGTTACTTATCACAGGTGAGTTTGAAGGAGCATCACATGCTTGAAACAAAGTTATTTACCCTCAATTTTGAAAAGGTGCCAATCATTTTGTTCGGCCCATTTTTGGAGTTTTGTGTGAAATCATGTCAAATTTGCCTTTTTTTCCTCTGTTTTTTGTTTTGTTCCTATACACACAAAGGAAATAAACATGTGTATAACAAAACGTGTAATTGCAATAATTTTCTGGGAGAAATACTTAATTTTCTGGAAGGAATTCAGGGGTGCCAACATTTTCAGCCATGACTATATATATCTATCCCTAACCTTAGATATATGTGTAACGTCCAGCTCAGCCCTCCTCCCTTGTCCCGCCTAGTTTCCCCGTTTCCTTGGTTTCCCTCCTGTCTGCCATGCCCCCATCCTCAGTGCTCTCACCCGTGTTTCGTTTACTTCCCTGGGTTTTGTGCATTTAGTTTCCCCTGCCCTGTCTACCTTTGTCGGTCATTGTACGTGAGTCCTCTCTTGCTTTCCTGCTCTTCCGTGATTCTTTGTTTTTCCTATTACCTGTTCATGTTCTTAGTTTGTCTCTGGTCACTCTCGTTAGGTTATGTTTCCTCCTCATTGTCCTTCTGCTCAGCTCCGTGTTGTATACTCGTTATATTTGTATTAGTTCCCTTATCACTCACGTTTATCAATGCTTATGTTCTCCTGTATCTAGTTTAGTTATTCGCCCTTAGACTTATTATCCCTTCGTTGTATGGCGTAATTCTTATCTGCGTTCTGTGTTTCAGTCTAGTGTTTTGTTATTTCCTTTTTAATAAATATTCATTTATTTGCACTTGCGTCACTCCTGCCTCTGACAAATGTAAAATAATGTCCGACCAAGTTAAACTGACACAGTAATTGAAAGACAACCATGATAACCAGCAGGATTATCAGGGCGCTGATTATTTTCACACCCAATTGGATACACTACAATCATTATTAGTTAAGGACACTAACGGCAGCCCTGTTGCTCTGCCCTCTTGTGCTATTTTTGAGATCCCTGCTCAAAGGCAAGGCATTGGACTGGGCCAACATTATTTTGACCACCCACCGAGGAAGCATGGACAATGGGGGGATTTGTTAACCTAATGCGCCTCAGGTTTGGTGGAGTTATCCCTCGGTTCTCCTCCCCACTTAATGGAAGATATCTCCCTGGTGCCCACCGCAAAAGACTTTTTGGGGGGAGTTACATCTCAGATCTCGACACCCTCAGGACCCAGCTGACAGACTCCATCTGCTATGTGGGAAAGATCAAGGGCCTGAGGGTTAGCCTCGCCAGCAAACCCGCCAGCGCTGCCCAGGTCTCCGCACCCGCCAGTAATACTCAGGCCGTCGACTCCGGCCCCACTGATGTCAGTCCGGCGACTCCGCCCCTCGATGATGTCAGTCCGGCGGCTTCGCCCCTCGAAGATGTCAGTCTAGCGGCTTCGCCCCCCGATGATGACTGTCCGGCTGCTCCACCCCCAGATGACCACTGTCTGGCTGCTCTGCCCCCAGATTACGACTGTCTGGCGGCTCCGTCCCCCGATGACGACTATCCGGCGGCCATGCCTCCCGACGACGTCTGCCTGGCTGCCTCAGCCCCCAACAACATCTGCCCGGCTGCCTCGCTCCCCAGGGCCCCCTCTTACCCCAAGCTCCCCAGGGCCTCATTGGCTCCCAAGCTCCCCAGAGTCCCGTCAACGCCTCAGCTCCCTAGAACTTCCATTATCCCTCCTGTTCCCGCGACCCAGCAGGCCCCGCCGGTTCCCGCTGCCCCTCGGCTGGCCTTACCGGTCCCATCTACCTGGCAACCTGTCCCTGCGGCCCGTCAGCCAGTCCCATCGGTCCCTGTGGCCTGTCCCATTGGTCCTTGAGGCCCGTCGGCTGATCCCACTGGTACCTGCGGCCAGTCGGCTGATCCCACCGGTCCCTGAAACCCGTCGGGCGGTCCCACTGGTCCCTACTGCCCGTCGGTACGCTCCGCCGGCCTTTTTGGCTCATCAGCCGGTTCAAACCGGCTTCTTCGGAACGTCTGCCAATTTCCCTAGCCTGTTGGCCGGTCTCACAGGTCCCCGTGCCTCATCAACCAACCCTGCTGATTCCTGCAGACCCTCCACCAATCTTCATCAATCTTCCAACTGCTCAGGCCTCCACAGTGACTGCTTTGCACAGAGCCACACAGAGACTGATGTGGCTCATGGTTGTTTTGATACTGTTCCCCATTGCAATCAACGTTTGCACTTACCTGTACTCCCTTTGTTGCCCTGTCCCATTCCTGGTTTCCTGTTGGTCCCTGTCTGTGTGTGTGTGTCTGTTCGTGTCCAAGTGCCCATTCCTGCGTCTGTGTCTGGTGTGTTCCTCCAAGTCCCTATCTCAGTCCATCAGGTCGTTACCCACTTTGTCCCCGTCCCAGTCTCTGTTATCCTCTGCCTGCTCTCCTCTGAATCTGGGTCTCCCAGTCTGTCCACTCCGATGCCCGTGATCCTGTCTAGTCCAGCCCCCTCTGTTTAGACTCCTGTTTCTGTTCCCGGCCCTGTCCCGTCTAGTCCTGTTCCCGTGTCTTGGCCCATTTCCCGTCCCAGTCCTCCCTTGAGTTTGGTTCGTGGTCCCGTGCGTCAGTCCTGCCCCATTCCTGATGTTCCTGCCCCAGCCTCGCCCACTAGTCCCCATCGGCATCATGGTGTTTATGTCCCCAGTGTTTGTTCCTCCCTACCTGTTTGTCATGCCCCGGAGTTGCATGCCTTGAGGGGGGGTTATGTAACATCCAGCTCCACCCTCCTCCCTTGTCCCACCTAGTTTCCCCATTTCCTTGGTTTCCCTTCTGTCTGCCACGCCCTCATACTCAGTGTTCCCACCGGTGTCTCATTTACTTCTCTGGGTTTTGTGTATTTAGTTTTCCCTGCCCTGTCTACCCTCGTTGAGTTATTCGCCCTTAGCCTGGTGTTGTCAGTTGTACTCTGCTCCCCTTTTAGTCATTGTGTAACGTTGCAGAAGCAACGGAGCGAGGAGACGGACACAAATGCAGAGATGAGCGAGATTTAATACAGGGAATACCAAAACCGGAGTCGAAAGAACAGGCAGGGGTCATAACGTAGGGGCAATCCGAACACGAAACACGACTTGACATAACTCAGGACTAGGAAAACAAAACACGGGTAAAACGTAGAATAACTAAAACAAACAGATAACACTGGGCAGCAAACGGGGAGTACTCACGAACAACAGGATGACTGGCATGAACGGAGAACCACGAAAGCATGGGTAACAGGAACACGATACAGAATGAACAAAGCATAGGCCGACTGGTAGACAAACAAAACCATGGATACTAGACAGGGGGAATACTGGGACTTTTATACAATGACATTTAACGAGGGACAGGTGATGGCAATGACACTGGGGCGTGGCAACAAACAAGGAATCATCAAAATAAACGAGCAGGGCGGGACAAACAGGCAGGGAACACGGACATGAGGGAACCCAGAGTGACAGCTACGAGAGGGGGCGTTGCCCTACGTGACATAACCCCCCCTCAAAGCGTGCCACTCCGGGGCACGCAAGGGCAGACAGGACCGGGACAGCGGACACAGGACAGACCGGAGGGACAGGACCAGACAAAATAGGACGAGGGACCTGGGACACGGCATGACACGGGACACAGGGAGACCGGAGAGGGCCAGGGCGAGGCACAGGAGCAGGGCTGGACAGGACAGGACCGGGGACAGACACTGGAGCGGGGCCAGGGGACAGGGCAGAGGTAAACGCTGAGGTGAAGACAGCATGGACCACAGAGACAGGCACGGGCACAAAGCGGGTCGTGACTTGGGGAACAGACACGGGGACAGGGACCTGGAGGAACTGACCAGACGCAAACACAGGGATGGGTACAAGGACACGAACAGGCACACACACAGGAACTGGGACCAACACAAATCCAGGGACAGAACACGGGAGCAAGGGGAACACGGGTACAGAGGCAGGTGTACAGGGCAGAGCAGAGGGCACATAATGTCCGGGCCCAATAGAGGGCAGCACAGTCTCTGGGGACATAGGCGCGGCCGGGCGGCGGGCAGCGGGCACAGGCGCGGCCGGGCGGCGGACAGCGGGCACAGGCGGAGCGGGGCGGCGGGCAGCGGGCACAGGCGGAGCCGGGCGGCGGGCAGCGGGAACAGGCAGGGTCCGCTGGCGGGCAGCGGGAACAGGCAGGGTCCGCTGGCGGGCAGCGGGAACAGGCAGGGTCCGCTGGCGGGCAGCGGGAACAGGCAGGGTCCGCTGGCGGGCAGCGGGAACAGGCAGGGTCCGCTGGCGGGCAGCGGGAACAGGAGCTGGCGTGGACGACCTCTCCAGGGTCGCGGGGACAGGAACCGGCGTGGACGACCTCTCCAGGGTCGCGGGGACAGGAACCGGCGTGGACTGCCGACGGGCAGCGGGGACAGGAACCTGGGGTGAGGAGATGCGCTCGGGGGGCGTGTACGCCAAGCCGACGTCCTCGGGGGGCGTGTACGCCAAGCCGACGTCATCGGGGGGCGTGTACGCCAAGCCGACGTCATCGGGGGGCGTGTACGCCAAGCCGACGTCATCGGGGGGCGTGTACGCCAAGCCGACGTCCTCAGGGGGCGTGTACGCCAAGCCGACGTCCTCGGGGGGCGGAGCCACCAAGCCGACGTCCTCGGGGGGCGGAGCCACCAAGCCGACGTCCTCGGGGGGCGGAGCCGCCATACTGACGTCCTCGGGGGGCGGAGCCACCAAGCCGACGTCCTCGGGGGGCGGAGCCGCCATACTGACGTCATCGGGGGGCGGGACCGCCAAGCCGACGTGGCTTGTACTCCCCCCCAAAAAATACTTGGGGGTGTTGTGATGTGTAGCTGGCTGGATCAGCGGCGGTAGGTCCTCCTCCTCAGTGTCCGGGTTGAGCCTGGAAGAACACACAGACACAGAAGCCTCTCGGTTGCTCTCTCTGCGACGGCTCCGCCTCCTCCGAGGCGTCGGGAGCTCGCAGTGGCCACCGAGAGCAAACCGAGGGTTAAGCCAACGCTCGTCTGTGCGCTCATTCCGTCTGCCCGCTGCTTGCACCACAGGTTGCTCACGCCTGTGGTGTTCGCCAAGCCGGGCAGACACGTAGCGCTCGATAGGAGTCTCGTCGCGAAAGCCAGTTAAAAGTGACTGCACTTTCTTCTGTGAGCGACGAGACTTCCTTGTTCCCACAGCGCCAGGGGTATTCCTGTCTCCGGCTCGTTCGCGCTGTAACACATGAGAGTTAAACTGCACGGAAGCAGCAAACAACTCGTTACAGCGACTAAACTCACCGGAGTCTCGCTCTCTCGCTGTGTCCTGGTTAGATCCATGGTTATGTAACGTTGCAGAAGCAACGGAGCGAGGAGACGGACACAAATGCAGAGATGAGCGAGATTTAATACAGGGAATACCAAAACCGGAGTCGAAAGAACAGGCAGGGGTCATAACGTAGGGGCAATCCGAACACGAAACACGACTTGACATAACTCAGGACTAGGAAAACAAAACACGGGTAAAACGTAGAATAACTAAAACAAACAGATAACACTGGGCAGCAAACGGGGAGTACTCACGAACAACAGGATGACTGGCATGAACGGAGAACCACGAAAGCATGGGTAACAGGAACACGATACAGAATGAACAAAGCATAGGCCGACTGGTAGACAAACAAAACCATGGATACTAGACAGGGGGAATACTGGGACTTTTATACAATGACATTTAACGAGGGACAGGTGATGGCAATGACACTGGGGCGTGGCAACAAACAAGGAATCATCAAAATAAACGAGCAGGGCGGGACAAACAGGCAGGGAACACGGACATGAGGGAACCCAGAGTGACAGCTACGAGAGGGGGCGTTGCCCTACGTGACACATTGCTCCCCTTGCTGTTATGGTTCTCCCCTTTACGTTCTCTTAGCTTGTGTTATTGTAATGTTTTCATGTGTGTTACCCTTGCCTAGTTGTCTTGTAGTCCCGCTCCACAGTATTATCCCTTTGTTGTATAGCGTAATTCCTATCTGCACTCTGTTTCAGTCTAGTAAGTAAGTAAGTGTCAGGGCTGTACCCGGAGCCGCTCCTCCTGTCGCCACAGGAGGGGACTAACGAGCCAGTGCTCACTCCTGAGCCAACACTCGTTCGCAGACCAGCACTTGCGCACAGACCAGCGTTAGTTCACGAACACGTTCGCAAACACGCAATCAGCAATGACGACCTGCAGCTGTTCACCTTCCTATTTAAGGAGGACTGCTGCAGAGTCTCATTGCTGACTTGTTTGTTGCCGTCTCCATGCGCTTTCAGCCAGCCTTCTCCTTGTGCTCATGTGTCTTCATTGCATTTACCTTATTCGCTGTTTTCCCTGTCATTTCCGAGTTTGCTCACCTCTTCTCTGCTTCTGGCCAATCTCAAGTTTTCCAGCCCTGTGTTTTCTCGATCCAGTTTTGTTTGTTATTTTGGAAAGGGGAAGTTTTTTTGTTTGCTCCCCATTGTGGGTCGATAGCCAGCTACTTCCCCTGGCATCTTCAGTTCGTTTATTTTGTTTTGGTTTCCTCGCGTTGAGTATTCCACGATCTTTTGGTTTCTCTTTCTGTTTCTAGTTTCCCTCCGTTCTTCCCTTTCACTGAGATTTATTCTTTTGGCGCTTTTCCCGCATTCCTTTTGGCGGAGGTTTCAGTTCAGTTTTATTTTGTGATCGGCATTTGGGTCTTCCCTGTTCAACATTACACGCGTTGTGTGCCGGTTCGCATTCCAACGCGTAACATTAAGTAAGTAAGTAAAGTTTATTTATATAGCACTTCTCACAGGCACAGGCACAGGCCACAAAGTGCTTTACAGAAGAAAGTAAAATAACAAAATAGAAAACAAAAAATACACACTATAAAACAAAATAAAAACACAGTGCACAAGGTCAACGGCTGCAACCTTGACCACTAACTAAAAGCCTGCATAAAAAAGAAAGTCTTTAGCTGTTTTTTAAAAGTATCCACAGAGTCAGCTGATCTTAAATGTGGAGGAAGTGTGTTCCACAGTTTTGGAGCAACCACCTTAAATGCTCGGTCTCCACGAGTCTTTAAACCTGAGTGTGGCACAGACAGTAAACTCAGGTTGTTTGACCTGAGTGATCGCGATGAAGTGTAGGGGTGGAGCAGGTCAGCGACATACACAGGAGCCGTGTTGTGTAGTGCTCTGTATGTTAAAGTTAAAATCTTGAACTGGATCCTGTATTCTACAGGAAGCCAGTGTAAGGATTTTAAAATGGGTGTTATGTGAGTAGTCAGTAACCTCGCTGCAGCGTTTTGAATGATCTGTAAACGTCCAGAAGCAGATACACTGAGAGATGAAAACAAAACATTACAGGAGTCTATGCGAAATGAAATAAACGCATGGATCACCATCTCTAGATCTGCTGTTGAAACCATAGATCTCAGTTTACTGATATTTCTCAAGTGGAAGAAACAGGATCTTGACAGCTGTTTAACATGAGAATCAAATGCTAAAGACTGATCAAAAATAACTCCCAGATTTCTGAGGCTAGAGTGGACAGCAGGGGAAAGAAGCCAAAGATTTTGTTTAATCGTTTGACTAAGCCTTTCGGGAGCAATGATCAATACCTCAGTCTTGTTGTCATTCAGCAGTAGGAAATTATTTGTGGTCCATTCTCTGATTGCTTGAAGACAATCTAATAGCCTAGACAAACTATGAACCTCATTTGGTTTAAAAGAGAAATAAAGCTGAATATCATCAGCAAATAAATGATAGGCAATATTAAAATATTAAAAGATTTAAAATCTGCCCCAAAGGTAACATGTATAAAGAAAACAACAAAGGCCCTAAAACTGAACCCTGTGGAACCCCACAGGTTAATGGGGTTGCCTCAAATGTGTAATCTCCAATCGTAACTGAGAAACTTCTCTCAGTGAGATAGGAAATAAACCAATCAAGTGCTGTTCCAGATATGCCCACCCAGTCACGTAACCTATTTATCAGTATTTGATGATCGATAGTATCAAACGCAGAACTGAGATCCAGCAGCACCAACACAGAGCAGTCACCGACATCAGCAGACATTAAAAGATCATTTGAGACCCTCAGGAGAGCAGTCTCTGTAGAATGCCTCTTCTGAAACCCAGATTGAAAAGAGTCGTAACAATTGTGATTTTCTAAAACTGTAATCAGTTGGTTTGCCACCACCGTCTCTAAAATTTTGGATAAGAAAGGAAGCTTAGATATAGGCCTGTAGTTCTTAAGCACAGCTGGGTCTAAATTTGATTTCTTTAAAAGAGGCTAAACAGTGGCGTGTTTAAAATAAGATGGAAAGCAACCTGTTAAGCGGCAGCCAATTGCACACAGCGTACTCTCTACCGGAAGCCACAGCCCCCTGGGGGACTGAATGGGGTGCAGGAAGGGGAGAGAGGACAGACCCTAGTGGCAAAGCACCATCCACCACTGGGCATACAAGCACACACACGCACGCACGCACACAGGCACAGACACTACTTTTTATTGAACATAGAGACACAGACACACACTCAGGGAGAATTTTTTGTTGACTGCCAATTTACCTAACCTCCATGTTTTTGGACTGTGGGAGGAAACTGGAAATCCCGGAGGAAACCCACGCAAACACAGGGAGAACATGGAAACTCCACTCAGATAGGGACTTGAACCCAAGACCCCAAGGCTGAGAGGCAAACGTGCTAACCACCAAGCCACTGTGTTGCCCAATATAGTGGCCAATATAGTAGGGCCAATGGTAGGTAAGACCTTCAACAATAATGAAGAGGGTATCACATCCACTGAGCTACTTTATGATGCTTTAGCCTCACAATTACATCCAGCAGATCAGCTAAGCTGATAGGCTGAAAGGAATCCAAAACAGTAAGAGAAGGTGGGCGGCTAGAAGAGGAAACACCTGCCACTGGCTTAATGCTGGACCTAATGTCAATGACCTTTTCCACAAAAAATACATGAAACTTATTACAGTCATTGACTGAAAGACATGGCAGTGCTACAGGAGGAGGAGCTACAATATTGTTTATGGTATTAAATAAAATCTTTGGGTTTCTTTTGGAGAGTAAAATTTGATTAGCAAAATAGGAGGACCTAGCATCCTTTACTAGATCATTAAAAGAGATGCAAAGCTCCTTTGGGTACAGACGATGTACTTCCAAACCTGTAGCTTTCCAAAGTCTCTCAGTTCTATGACATTTCTGTCTTAAAGAACGAACCTCATCAGTCATCCACTGAGTTTTATTAATGATAGGCCTAGACCTTGTCTTTAGAGGTGCCACCTTGTCCAGTAACAAGGAACACTTTTCATTAAAAGACTGCATTAAAGATTTGACATTGTTACAGTTTGGATAAAAAGCACAGCAGAAGTTAGTTGAAAACTGGTTTATTGATTCTTGACTGATGGTACGAGTGAGCGTCGTTCTTTTTGGACAGAGAGGGTCAGTATTTCCAGAGAGATTAAAGAAAATATATTTGTGATCACTAATCAAAAGATCTTCACAGCACACGTGATCAACGTGTAATCCCAGAGAAAACACAAGGTCTAAAGTATGCCCACCTGTATGAGTGGCACCAGTAATCAATTGAAGGATTCGACAATATTAAGAAATTCCATAGCAGCACTATCCAGGTTATTATTAATATGCAATTTAAAATCACTAAGCAATAAGACTTTGTCCAGCTTGATAACATATGTCAGAAAATCAGTAAATTCACATAAGAACTGACCTGCTGGACCTGGAGGACGGTAAACTAAAATGCAGTAAAACAGATTGATCTTACCAACTTTCATCAGTTGCAGTTCAAAGGTGGAGACGTGGTCAGAGCTCACTAGCTGGGAGAAATACCGGATTTTCCAAACCACAGCAAGCCCACCACCACGACCAGACTGACGTGGAGTCCCAATAAAAGAGCAGTCTGCTGGGCACAGTTCATTTATGTGGATAAACTCCAGATTTCGCTGCCAAGTTTCAGTCAGGAATAAAATGTCCAGGTTTTTCCTTAGGAAAAGGTCATTTAAAATGTGAGCCTTGTTCGCCACAGAGCGCACATTGATCAGACAGATTTCAAGTGAAACCGCTAAATCCTCGTTTACGGAAGGAGATGTTTGGGCGCGTGCAAGCTGCCGGAGCACGCGCTGCCCACCGCGGTCAACAACACGCCTGGAACACGGGCGAGGTCGGTGCAAGCCCACCGAGATGGTGTTAGTGTTGGGACACGTTGGAGTTTGGACGCATGATCATGAATCCAGAGGCACCTGAGTTTCACCTGCAGACCAGCTCTCGTGCCTCGTTTCCTCCTACAGCGTTTCTTCCGCAAAGTTTGGTTTTCCTCCAAACTCGCACAGCAGTGGTAAACTGTTGGACGGCGAGTAAGCAGCAAAACTGGGAAACGGAAAGTTGTTTGTTGTAGATAACTTTCCATGGAATCCCTTATCTGTAGTAGCATTTGCCGATCGTATACCAGGGCAGCCGAGGCATTTCGTGCACACAGAAGAATTGATGATAACAGACAAAAAAGGACACACAGGTGAGAGAAATGCAACGCAGACATCCAGACCATGGCAGCAGCAGTGCCAAAAAGAGGCACCATCTTCTGTGTTGTCCAGGATCTCTCCGCCTCTTTTGATTTGTATCTTTTTCCATTTTCTTGGCGAAAATGTTAGATCTGGAACGGTAGCGAGTTAGTCAACGCTCCGTCTAGCGTTTTGTTGTTTCCTTTTTAATAAATATTAATTTACTTGCACTTGCGTCACACCTTCCTCTGACAAACGTAACAAAATGACCCTATCCCTAACCCTAAACTAACCCTAAGCTAACCCTAAACACCCTAAAAACCCTAAACTAACCCTAACCTAACCCTAAACATCATAACCTAACCTTAAACGCCCTAACCTAACCTTAAATGCCCTAACCTAACCCTAAACACCCTAACCTTACCACAACACTATAGGCAGTTGCTGCCCTCAAAGTGGAATTGTTTACGCAGATGTGGAATGAAGTCTATGCTACTACTGACCCAGACCAGTGCTACAAGGATTTTTTGACACTATTTCTCAAACTTTATGATGAATACTGTCCATTAAGGAAGGTATAAATTAATAACAACCAGATATCAGATAAATATTTAGTAATTGCATGCAAAAAGAAAAATGTACTGTGTAAGTTATTAGAACTTATTATTATTATTATTGCGGTTACGTCTTGTGATAATTCGTCTCACCTGTGGCTCGTCTCGTCATCACGTGGAGTTTATATGGTTTGTCTATTTAATGTGCGTTCGCGCAGTGTCCTGTGCTTGTTGTTATTTGAGTCTGTGTCACCATATGTTAAGTGTTATACGTGCGCTGTCTGCGCTACTTTGTGTGGTAAATAAACGTAACGTTCGTTCAGCCAAGGATTCTCTGTCTCGTGCTCCGGATGTTACAATCAAACTATCCAAGGGAATAAAGAAAAAAAAAACATCAAAAATATCACATTTACTTTGTTCAAAACTTGAAATATCAAATAACTGTTAAAATAGCAAAAATATTTTGCTATATTTTAAAATAGTGCTTCAAAAACGCTCCCTCTGAAAAAGACTTTGAAACACGGGAGATTTCTTCAAAAAAGGTATCTTTTTTTGTTTGTGGTTGTGGCTTTTGTGAACACATTCTGTTGCGATCACATTACGAAGTTATTGGCGAAATATATAAAATTTTCTTATGCACTTTTTGTTTTTACTTCCATACATTTAATTACTGTGTGGACGTCTGGGGGGAAGATGTATATAAAACTAATATAGAAGTAAACATTTTGATAATCTCATGAAAATTATATAAGAATTTAATGGATTTGAATGAATTCTAAATGAAAAAGAATGAATCAACATCCACTGTTAATTTGGAAATAAATCTACTCTAAAGTTAGATCTTGTAGGTTATAAAACATTTTTAGGTCAAGGCCATTAATTACTGCACTGTATTCAGGAATTGAGAGAAATTATTTTAGAGGAGTTTGTATATTCAAGAAACTAAGGTAAAGGATAAATGAATGTGTGGGTTTACATGAAGGTCCTTATTTATGTATTTATCTATTTGTCTACAATATTATGTTAAGCAGTGTTGGAGTTTTCATGTCTGGTTATGTTAATATAACAGTTTTGTTTCATATTTAAATGTAAAAATGGTAGGCAAAATAAGTTTGGCTTCACCTTTTTGGTCATTCAATCACTAATAACAAGTAGGAAATAATTGGTGGTTGTGTTACTGTGACAGATATAAAAGCATTAAATCAATAATACCAGTACTTGCAGTAGAGTTAATACTAGTAGTAACGATGTTGCACTGGGGACCTTAGTGAAGGGGGAGATGAGGCTGGTGATGCAGACCAGACCAGCGTCCGCGAACAACTTGGCCACCTCAGCCATGCGTCGAATATTCTCCTGCCGATGGGCTGATGAGAAGCCCAGGTTTTTGTTCAGGCCATGCCGGATATTATCACCATCCACAGAGTAGCAGGGGATACCGTGGGAGACCAGATACTCCTCTAATGCAAATCCCACTGTGGTCTTCCCAGCTCCTGACAAACCTACACACACACACACACACACACACACACACACACACACACACACACACACACACACACACGTACAACATAAAGTGTGTGCAGGTCTGTGTATGTGGCAGCACATGTGTAAAGGTGCATGTTTGTGTGTTTACCCGTTAGCCACACTGTGCATCCTCTGAATCCTCCTCTGGTTCCTACCACCTGGCCCCTTTTGCTGCGGCTGACATGGTGGGCCTGAAATACCACATTAGAGGAGATCTGCACATCCTACAGCACACACACACACACACACACACACACACACACCACATTAGTTCACACATCACAGGACATCTTACAGTACACGTAAGCACATTTACATTTAGGCATTTAGCAGACTCTCTTATCCAGAGCGACTTACAATGTATTTTGCATCTGTTCACAGAATACATAGTAGTAGTATATAGGTCAGAGTTCAAGACACCCTTCGGCCAGAATACTACTCAACTACAGGAATCAATGCAGTTACTTAGTATTTAAATTAAACAGGCTCACTTAAACAGGAATTAAAACGTATACCAAGAAGCACAAATACCATAAATAGATAAACATACAATTTAAGAACGAGGACAAGAAGTGCGATCCGCTGAGTTAGTAATAATTTAAGTACTCAACAAATAGGTGCGTCTTCAGTCAACATTTGAAGACAGCAAGAGACTCTGCAGTCATAGCAGTAAGTGGAAGATCATTCCACCATCTTGGAGCCAGGACAGAGAATAGTCTTGAGTTGTGTCTTCCGTGAGACTTTAAGCATGGAGTTTCGAGTTGAGCCATGCTTGATGTTTGGAGTGCCTGTAGTACGGATCGGGCTTGGACAATGGACATCATGTTGGGAGGGGCTAGTCCATTTTTGGCCTAGTAGGCAAGCATCAAGGTTTTATATCTGCTGCGTAGGGCTGCCACAAACGATTATTTTAAAAGTCGACTAATCACCGATTAATTTTTACGATTAGTCGACTAGTCGGATTGTACGTTAATTCTAGGGATGCATAAATACCATTTTTTTCCAACCGAGTACGAGTACGAGTACGTGTATTTTTGTACTTGCCGATACCGATACCGATACTTACATAGAATTAAGCAGTCAGGAGCATTATGTAATAGTTATTAATGTAAAATAGTGCAATGAAATCAATACAAAACCAACATACAGCTGAAGGCTGTAATATCATGCAACAAGCTCTTGATATGCGTTTGCACCTTTTCGTGCATCTTCGGTAAAATGGTCTCCGTTATATGATAACGGCTGGGAATTTCATACTTGGGCTCTAACACATCAAGAAGGTGCCGAAATCCCTGATTCTCAATGACCGAAAATGGTTGATCATCAAGAACAATAAACTGGCTAAGAGCTTCTGTTATCTTCACAGATCTAGGGTGGTGTGTAGACATTTTCTCTCGTCTACTTAGCGTTTGCTGCAGTGTTGGTTGATGCAGTGGTTTGATAGCAGTGAACTCGTCGTGCTGAGTTTTGTGTTTCATTTTAAGATGTTTTATCAGGTTACTCGTGTTGTAGGAAGACGCAGAAGTACCTCCTCTTGATATTTTAATAGAACACAGTTTGCAGTCTGCTTTGCTTGGGTTGTCATCACTAATTGTGAAGTACTTCCAGATCGCCGACATGTTGAATTGTCTGCTCATTAGCATAACGTGGTTTACGTCCACTAGAAAAAAGGTATCGGATGTTGGTATCGGAGCCTCGTTTGCGAGTACGAGTACGGGTAAATGGACATGGTATCGGGCAAATACCCGATACCAGTATCGGTACTCATGCATCTCTAGTTAATTCAATATAAAACATACAGCTTATCACACTAGAATGCAACTGCTATTATATAACCATCATTAGATTTCAGCTATAACTAAAAATAAAAACAATTAAGATCATAGTTCATTAAACCTTTAATGAAATATGCAGCTTGTTGCAACAAACAATTATTAAAATAAGGATAAGGCACTGCCTTAAAAAACACAAAAATAAATAGGCCTACATTAATAAAGAATTTTTTTTTAGGTTTTTCTTTCTTTCATTAGTCTCTGGCATCAAACTTCGCTACATTTAAATCAAATTAGGTAGGGACCTGAAACTAAGGAGTTATTCACAAAAATAAAGTTTTGGTCTCACTGACGTTACAGAAAATACACGAATGCGTGCTAAGGCTAATGAAACAAATTGCCATCACTAATGTTAACTTTTACAGTTACCACGATAAGCAGGGTTGCCAACTCTCACGCATTGAGAGTGAGACACACGCATTTGACCGTCTTCACACGCTCACACACAGGGGTGATAGTGGGAAAAATTCCTGAGCCTGAACTTTTTCTGAGCCGGGGGGGGGGGGGGGGGGGGGGGGGGGGGGGGGGGGTGTGTGGAGTGTTAGTGTACCATATTTAGAATATTGAATAGATATATAGAATTTAGAATTTATTTATTATTTTATTAGGACATACATTTTGTGCTTTTGTTCATGTATTACAAGGCGGCCAGGATGAACCAGATCGTCTGACCACCTGTACCGGCTCAAAAAAAAAACACTCTTATATTTCTGATAAAAATGTAACTTAATCAGAATAAAGATAAAATACTGAATTTATCTTGTATCTACCTCTGAAGCTCTTCCGATGTCTGAAATACAGGCGGTCCCCGGGTTACGACGTTGATCCGTCGTAAATCGATTTTCGGTGTAAATCGGAACATACGTACATACTGTACGTAAATAACGTACTATACGCAGTTATCCTATCCTAAAGCTAAGCTTTTGGCCAATACCTTTATCCATAGCTGCGTTTAACTAATCATGACGCCGCGCACACCAAACACCAAGTTACGACGCAGAACCACTTAGGTCCAAACGAGGCTTTATACAGTAAATGGGAGATGTGTAGTAACCACGAAAAATCGTAACTTGGGAATCTCGTAAGGATCAAAACAGATAGCATGCGCGTGCGTGTGTCAGGAATGCCACTTGATCTTTCTTAATCAACCTCACCTGCCCCTCATTACCATGCCCCCTTCAGCCTTACTTAAGCACATCTCAGTTGCGAAGTATTGCCGACTCATGCCGCGTACCAAGCCTTTCTATATCCTGTCTGCTCTCCTGTGTCCTGACCCTCGCTTACGTCCCCGACCTTGTCTCCTGCCTAATCCCTCTGTACCTCCTGACTTCTGCTCCCCCGGTATGACCCTGGACCGTCCTGACCACGCCAAGAAAACGCTGTTACTACTGATCCTAGTACTCGTGATTCACCTGCCTGTGTTTGTACCAGCGTCTCATTTCAATAAAAGCGGTGTTCTTCCGCATTTGGATCCCTCTCTGCCTGTTCAATACGTTACAGCGTGTGGTTTATCATTATGATTTGACGGATTTTTCCCCCCCTCAAATTTTTTTTTCTCGCGGACATGTCGGTACGCCGGAATTCCGGCGTGGCGCCTGAAAACTATCAGGCCTGCACACACCACACATCCGATATCTCACGCCGGAAAAAAAGTTGGCAACCCTGCGATAAGTAAGTACTAAGTTAACGCTCTGTTTATGGTAACTTTAGCAGCTAACGAGCAATTTAGATTACAGAGATGACGGTCCCTATTCATCGTTGTCACAAGTAGCCACAACATGCTTCAGGTACGTGGTTGTGCTGCCGTGGAAGGTAAGTTCTGCCTTGCAGATATTGCACGCGTTTCGGAACCCGACTACGGAAAATGATCCCGCACTTTTGAGTTCCGTAGCCGGGTAGACACGATACCAGAGCCTGTCTGTATAACGTCCTGGGATGTCGTCAACTGTCTACCCCGGTTTCCACTAAACTGCGCATGTGCGTCAAGGACAGAAACGCAGACGCAGCAGTGGAAACTGTCGCAGCAGTTTGGAGAGGGAAAAAAACGACGCATAGACTAATAAATTAGTCGTCGACTATTTTAGTAGTCGACATAGTCTGACTAGTCGACTAATCATGGCAGCCCTACTGCTGCGTGCCGCTACTGGAAGCCAGTGAGGAGAACACAGCAGAGGACTCAACATTAGTGAACTTGGTGAACATTAGTGAGATTGAAGACCAGTCGTGCTGCAGCATTCTGGATCAGTTTTAGAGGTTTGATGGACCGTAGAGGAAGACCTGCATGTAGAGAGCGTCAGGGCCCCAGGGCTGGCCCCAGTTTTCCCCTATTATACGTGTCGAGTTCACCCTTGACGCCGGCACTGAAAACACAGCGCGCCGTGTCTTTGTTCCATCGCGTGTGTACTATCGTTCAGTGCAAGGACGAGGCGCTTGGGTCCGCCATCTTAAAACATCCGCGGGACATTCCGTCTCCTATGTCTCCCGCTCTGACAGAGAGTTGCAGTAGTCCAGCTCTGAGATGATTACATCCTGTAAAAACACCTGGGAAACTTCCTGTGTTACGACCCGGATAAACTAAACGACTCACCTGTCAGGGACGCAACATCAAAATAGACACTGACATCATTGCTGTTCCATTGCCATTCATTTATTTGTGTTACAAATATTTGGGTATATATTCATATTATTGGAATCAGGTATTCCAATCACTTCCATGGTTACAGGTGTATAAAATTAAGCACCCAGGCATGCAGACTGTTTTTACAAACATTTGTGAAAGAATGGATTGCTCTCAGGAGCTCAGTGAATTCCAGCGAGGAACTGTGATAGGATGCCACCTGTGCAACAAATCCAGCCGTGAAATTTCCTCGCTCCTAAATATTCCACAGTCATCTGTCAGCTGGATTATAAGAAAATGAAAGTGTTCATTTTCAACTCAGCCATGAAGTGGTAGGTCACATAAACTGACGTAGTGAGGTCAGCGGATGCTGAAGCACATAATGCGAAGAGGTTGCCATCTTTCTGCAGAGTCAATCACTACAGACATCCAAACTTCATGCCAAGTGTAAAGTTTGGTGGAGGGGGGATTATGGTGTGGGGTTGTTTTTCAGGAGCTGGGCTTGGCCCCTCAGTTCTAGTGAAAGGACTCTGAATGCTTCAGCATACCAAGACATTTTGGACAATTCCATGCTTCCAACTTTGTGGGAAAAGTTTGGAGCTGGTCCCTTCCTCTTCCAAGATGACTGTGCACCAGTGCGCAAAGCAAGGTCCATAAAGACATGGAAGGCAGAGTCTGAGAGCCATGTCTTCTTGTCCAACAAAAGTGGTCAAATGGTCAAAAATCCCCATAAACATATCCTAACCCTAACCTTGTGGACAGCCTTCTCAGAAGAGTTGAAGTTGCAAAGGGTGGACAAACGTCATATTGAACCCTATGGATTAGGAATGTGATGTCACGTAAGCTCATATGTGAGTCAAGGAAGGTGAGCGAATACTTTTGGCAGTGTAGTGTACCCTTGAACCAGACTACTACTAAAATACAGGAGTCGATGCCATTACCGAGTATGTAAATATAAAGGCTCAAATGCAAACAGAAATGTAAAACAGATACATAGAAATGCAAATAAACATGGACATAAATAAATAATATAGACTTGGAGTTTTCATTCAAATTTACACTTCACTGTGTGCATTCAAACAAATTTTTTTTTGCTTTGGCTCATATAGTTTGGGATAAATAGCAACAGTAGTGCAAAGTAGCTAAATCAAAGTACAACAATGTATTCTTATTACACAAGAGGTGTGTTGTACTGGAGCTTCCAGGGGTGGAGCTGTTGAGAAAGCAGTATTTTAATTTGAGTTCAGCAGAACAGGAAACATATTCTGTGAACAGACGGTAAAGCACTGTGAAATGCCCAAAATGTAAATGTAAATGTACATGTGGGCCAACCTCCCTGGCATGTCCATGGAATACTGTGATTAAAGTGAGACCCTCACAGCCATACCAGGCCTGGAACTCAAACATGGGTCCACAGAAGAACCATGGACCTTTCAGACACCACAGAGCCTGAGGAACAGAGCTGTTTGACAGGGGAATACATATATACAGTACAACAGAAAGTCCTAAGAACAAAGGACAACGTCCCTTGGACAGAACCATAGACAAAGGAGACACAGTCCCCACTGTTGGATAGAGAGAAAGCTAATGGACTGCGTTAGGAAAGTTCTTTGTATGATTTCGCCCCCCTTCGGAGTGTCAGCCAGAACACTGGAGAATGCACATAGTGTTATTCATATACTTTAATAACGGCTCTCAGCACAGCCAGTCCACAGACTTAAGCACATTGCTCACAGATTCATCTAGTCAGTGAACATGACGTATAGTGAAGAGGAGTATCGTCGCAGGACTCTGACGTGGCCCACAGTGGCGTTCTCTGCTCAAGTATGTGCGGAGGGAGAAGTGGTCTTTCCAACACTCACAGAACAGGGAAGGAAGATTTGAAGGGGGATATATATATATATATATATATATATATACCATACCACAGGATATGGTATGGAGGCTTGCACCAATTGACGCTCCACCGATGTGACACACTTCTGTCGCACTGCAGCAGTGCAAATTGTCTATATGTTTACGGATATATTACACCCGTCTTTTTAGCTTGACTTGCTAGCAGTGTTTGTTTACAGTGTTAACATCCAGCAGTGTGAGAAACGTGGACTCTGGACTCGGCCCAGTCAAGGGTACCGTAGGCCTATTACTCTGGTGCAGTTCGTCTGCGCTATCGCACTGCAGCTGCAGACGTTGGGACTGGTAGTTAATGCCTTATTATTATAGACATGAAGAGAGCAGTCACCATTGCACAAGCAGGCTGCAACTTCTCCAATCTGCATGCTGCAATCTTCTGTCAACTGTGTCAGTTGACGCATCTCGCTGTTCTAGGTATAGACTGCTGTACTATTGTAAATCAGCTTTTGTCTTCATTTTTCAACTAAGCATGCTAAATAAATAAAAGTCTCATTTTTTTCCGATTTTTCGTACAAACGTGTAATAAGTAGTCATGAAAAAAAACATTGTGACGTGCGTCAATTGACGCATGCAGGTGTTCTAGTATTAATTCAATAAAATTTATTTATAAGCACATTTAAAATAGCCGGAGCTAACCAAAAGTGCTGTACAACAGAGTAGAAATTAAGGCATAACATCATTGAAAATGATAAAAATAAAATGGATTAAATAAATAAATAATTACAGTAGCTGCTAGTAAATAAAATAGAAAGGTAATTAAATATATAAACCATAAAACTACGTCTTGGAGTAATGGAGTTGTAGTGTGGTGTAGTGGTGTATTAATGTAGTAGTAGTGTACTGTAGTGGTGTATTAATGGAGTAGTAGTGTAGTGATGGATTAATGGAGTAGTAGTGTAATGTAGTATTGCATTAATGGAGTAGTAGTGTAATTTAGTATTGGATTAATGGAGTAGTAATGTAGTGGTGGATTAATGGAGTAGTAGTGTAGTGGTGGATTAATGGAGTAGTAGTGTAGTGTAGTGGTGGATTAATGGAGTAGTAGTGTAGTGTAATATTGGATTAATGGAGTAGTAGTGCAGTGGTGGATTAATGGAGTAGTAGTGTAGTGTAATATTGGATTAATGGAGTAGTAGTGCAGTGGTGGATTAATGGAGTAGTAGTGTAGTGTAGTATTGGATTAATGGAGTAGTGTAGTGCAGTAGTAGTGATGTAGAGGGAACACAGTATTGCAGCAGTGGAGAGGTGTGTATTAAAATTGTATGATCAACTATTATGAATAAAACACCACTATTTGTCTAAACTTTATTTTTCTTTTTTTTCTTAAATTACTCCAATATAGTGCTAATGAAATGGTCTGACTTCTTTTCATAATCTTTTAAAGAAAATGGCTATAAACAAGTTTATTGACTTACATAACCTCATATATAGTGTTCAAAGGGCAGTGTGTTTTGTGGTGTTTGTGTGCTATGGAACTATGGACATTCACAGTATAAATACAAGTGTTAGATTATCTCCCACAGAGCTTTCTTTTAATGTAGTTTATTTCTTTTAGCTTTTTATTAGCAAAACCAAGAGAGAAACATTTGTTTTTGTGTACTGATGATATAGGCAGAGATGGGGATAGATGTAAATATAGCTGTATTCAGCTGGGGAAATGCACAAGTTAGTGCAAGTACTGTGTGTGTGTGTGTGTGTGTGTGTGTGTGTGTGTGTGTGTGTGTGTGTGTGTGTGTGTGTGTGTGTGTGTGAAGAGAGGAGAGCAGTAGTCTACTGCTCTCCTCTCTTCACACACACACACACACACACACACACACACACACACACACACACACTCCCAGACTGTTAGTACAGCAACTTCCCCCTCCCTCTATATCTCTCCCCTCTCTATCTCTCTTCCTCCCCATCTCTCTCTCTCCCCCTTACCTATCTCTCTCTCCCCCTACCTCTATCTCTCTCTCCCCCTCCCTCTATATCTCTCTCCCCCTACCTTTATCTCTCTCTCCCTCCCTCTATCTCTCTCCTTCGCTCCCCCTCCTCTACCCCACGTGCATTAGACAGCATTCCTGTGAGAACCAATGAACGCTGTGAGTTAGATGAACCCTGTGTGCTAAGGATAATCAGAAACTGTAAAACACAGCTGCATGGCATCAGCAAACATGGCTCCTTATTAAAGTAATAATTATTGTTTTATAACAGCTCAGTGTACTGTTGCCCCAGAATTACTGTGAAGTCCTGCGTGCCGGGTATGTGTCAGGACAGTAACCGAGGATAATGCTTGGTACTAGACTGGTACTGTAATAGTCTAATCTAGTCCACAAAAGAGACACACATCGTCAAGACCATTAGACAAACGTTGTGGTCTAAATGACAGGCTGTTCTCCGCTGGAATTCGGTGAACCCTGTTGGCGTTTGACCTGATTAATATGATGGTGTACTCCAGGGATGGCGTGGGAAGGTTTCGAAAATACTATCGCTGATTTTGTTCCTATTTCGTGAATCACTTGTTCGAAAATAGAAAGCTTTTCATTGTGGGTTTTTAAATAACAACTTTTGCTCCTAATCTGAAACACTTACCTCTGAATGAGCAGGTACCGTGAGATAAGGGATAGTCAACTGTCGCACAGATTCAATACTTTAAATATTTAATACGAGTACAAATGTTGCCTCTTCACAGAACAAGCATGCTTACAAAACTAATTTAGGCTGCACTGATAAACTTCATTGTAACTCTTGTACTGTCGTCTTAGGTACCAAACTCCATAACATTCTCAGAAACACAACTCCAGTGACGGCAACAGCGAGCAAGTCTAAACAGAAATCTTGTAGCAAAGTTACTGTAAAGGTTAAACGTACCGTTTTCATGTTCTTTCTCAACATCTTTCCTGCACTGAATTCGGAATACGCTTTGAAGATGCGACGACAAATGACGTGTGTAAGTTGTGACTGTACAGACGCGTTTAAAAACACCAAGACACGTCGGACGTCATAGCCATAAACTCTTTACGCATTAACTACAATCTGCATTTTTCTGAATGAACACCGGTGTACCTGGTGTCACACTCATATATTTAACTTGTTCTAAAACTGTTTACTATGGAAGCCCATTCCGCCACCTAAAATGACTTAGTATCTCAAAATAATGACTTAGTATCTCGAAGTAATGAGATAGCAATTTACTTAATAATGAGAATATAATGAGAGCTGTCTTTTTTATTTTTGGTGGCGGGAACGGGCTTCCATAGTATAAATACACTATTTAACGAACAGTTTTAGCGTTTACGTTTTACTGTGAGGAAACAAACCGTGAGTATCTGTGTGCGGTCATCAGAATATGAAACCACACTCAACCTTCATTATGAATTAGTTAAAAACCGATCAATGTTTTTAGGTCTTCCTCTCACATTCATTTGCACAAATGTATTTATGTCTGTGATGAGCAGAGAGCCAGCAACACAGCCCTCAGAAATGTTGACGTGTGTTACTTAAAGCTTTAAAATCATTTATGAAATGGTGACATAATGCTGACGAAACGGTTATGAAATTCCTGCCATGTGTTTAAGCTTTAATCAATAATTGTGATCAATATTCATATTGCTAGTTTGTGCGGGCAGTTCATACGTACTGAATCATTAAAATAAAAGATTCACAGGTCTTCAATATTACACATCGCAGCGTACTTAGGGATCAACAGGGAACGCAACGATGGACATGTCAGTCATAGAATTCAGTGGCCACAGATTTCAGTGTAACACCTGTATCAGGATATTTGGGGCAGAGTTCAGTGGATGATGTCATGGAAAGGTTTCCTACATTTCGTGACTCATTTGACCAATTTAATTAACAACAAATTAAATTTACAAAGTGAATTGGGAATAGCAGGTAGCCTATAGCATTTATTTATTCCATTTATTTCCATTATATAACTGTACAACCATATATCCCCCAAACTCTTCCCTGCACCCTATGCTAAGACTTTAACTACACTCCCACACTGAGGGGTATTGTGGGGTGTATATATATTCATACACACACACACACACACACACATATACATATATCTCTCATACATGGGTCATTTGGTACGAGGCCGCACAGAATTTTATTTTTTTCGATGATCAGAGTCTAATTGGAAGAAAAAAAAAACATCACTCTCTCTCCCAGTTACATTTTATTGCCAGTCGTATCATTTTATTTTGTCACCCCCCCCCCCCCCCCCCCCCCCCCCCCTCACACACACACACACACACACACACACACACACACACACCCTAAAGGCTGGTCTGTGAAAACATCTGTCTAACATGTAACCGTTGGGGACCGCTGGTCTAGTGGGTAGTCATATCTTTGTTTTTTGTTCACTTTGGCCTTCCACAGAATGTTCCTGGGATCATGGTCTTTCCTTTTAAAGACTGAGACTGATGTGATTCCTGGGGATCTGTTGGGACCACTCCTCCATCTTACGGATCACAGCGCAGGTGCACGCATCACAACTGGCACAACCTTGGTCTTCACATTACACATTACTCTTGAATTCTTCGTTCTGTCCCTGGTGTTTTTCCAGCTTATTGATTCTGCATGTTTTCTGTTGGATGAGGTTAGAGTAGGAAAAGGAGGTACAGAGTGGACACAAAACAAAATGGTAGCTGCTCTCTACTCTCTAGTGTTTAGCATCTAGTGTCTACTCTCTAGTGTCTACTTTATAGTATCTTAGTGTTGAGTGTCTTAGTGTCTAGTATCTAGTTTCTAGTATCTATAGTGTCTACTCTCTAGTGTCTTATATCTTAGGGTCTACTATGTTGTGTCTAGTATCTACGCAGTTTGATGTTGAGTGTCTTGTTTTTTTTTTTAACTTTGCTTCTCAAGTGTCTAATTTGCAGACCGTTTCTTGGTCACATCCCTGTAGCAGTTGAGCATACTGTCTTCTGACATCTTCAAACAGAGGAGAAGGGTCACCAAGGCCTGGCAGGGTCAGGGGGTGTTCGTTCAGCCGCACCTGCAGTCTGAGGCCCTCACTGCAGTTGTACAGCACCACCAGCAGGTTGGCAGCATAGGGCACAATCTGTCCAGTGCGGAACACGCGGTTGTGCTGTGCGGCGAAGTTACTGGAGGTGAGGGGGGCGGAGTCTTTAAACAGGCCCAGAAGCGTGAGGAGTGGCAACAGCGTTTCAGCATGGCCCACCTGTACAGTGACGAGCTCCGCCACAGGCAGGCCCCGCCTGACAGAAATACGGGGAGACGCAAAAGAGAATGATTCAGTTAGTTTTACCACATCAGAATGATTAAATTGGTTTTACTACATTAGTGCAAGTTGACATGTTCAAGTTTTTTCCTTAGAACACAACACAGCTTAGAATAAATACAATTCACTGTCTTCTTCAGCCTGGGCATATATCAGAAAACTCTCTATTAGGACATTATCTATCCATAATAACACACTAAAACAACAGGATTTTGTAATGCATAACAAACTGCAAAACACATGTACACTTCCTTGCATACACTAAACTACTTTAGACCTTACCCAGCATGCCCTGCTCTCAGCTACCCATGTGTGTTTTATGACCTCTGAACTTGACATCAATCACAGTGTTTAAAAATGGGAAACACTGTGCAGAACTCAAACCAGCCCCTTCCTGCGTATACAGTGTCCTGTGTCATGGGGCCTCTGAGGACAGTGGGGTATGCCGAAGCATGCCGAAGCCCTCAAGCACTCCCCATACTCCCCTTTCAGCTGACATCACCAGAAACCAGAAACAAGTAAGAGGAATACAGAAGTATTAAAGGTAGTCTTTTAGTGAAGAAAAGATTCTGCCTAAATCACTCCTACAGTATCCTCGAAGTTATAATGAAACTAATCAATGGGCAACAGAATTTGAACCTTTTTTGCTTCCCAAACCAATGTTCCAGCACATTTAGTGTTAAGATTTTACATTACTGCTTCATAATTACATTACATTAAATGCATGTTCTGTGGACAGCTGATACAAGCTGTGTTTGGTACAGTGTTAGGTTCGCAGATAACCATATAGTGCACTACTCAGTTTGCTGGTTCAGGGCTTGCATGGCCAGGGTTAGGATTAGGGTTAGCCAGCCATCACAGACTGATCAGATCAGTGTGTTCCTGTACCAGTAAAGTCTACAGCAAAGTGTTGGTGTGTTTGTCTGTAATCTCAAAAGCTTTTTGGGTAGTACAATGACAAAACATTGAAATAAATGAACATTTGTGGCTGGATGGACCAAGACCCTAACTTTCGTACCAGTAAAATTCTGTGTTCTGACTCAGGCCATATAACCAAGAGATTGAAGAGTTGGCATTAGCGATTCATCACTTCATATTTCACACCACATGCCTGCTGATGGTTTGATTTAAGACACAGTGAGTATCGGCTATCCCATAATATCCTAGTGAACAGTGGTGCTGTGCTTAGAAACCAACCACTGGTGAACAGGGCTGCTATTGCCTTAACACATGGGTGTTCACTCTGGACTCTTATAAAATGCAATGATAAAGAGTGCTGCACCTTGTAAAGGCCAGTGAGGGCACATTAAAGGCAGGGCTTATATGTTAAGGTAGGGCTTATAATGATGAGTGTATCTGTAAGTAGAACAAGGTTTTAGCAACAGGATATGCACACTGCCACAATAATGTGTATGAGATGTGGACTGGAGATAACATAAGCATATATAACGTCAAAGGTGAAGAGAGGTTAACTTATAAATGATCTGTGAACTGCTCCCTGCCCTGCACATAACTTAAATTAGTCCAGTGCTTTGAAATAGAAAAACAGAAAAAAGACATTATTTATATCTGGGATAACAAAGACTGGTGGTAAACACCCAAAATACAGGCAGCAGTATAGAGCACTCACCTGGTTTGGCTTGCTACAGTATTAAGACGGCTGAACAAATCATGGAACAGAATGCAGCTGGCCTTGCTGTTGATATCATAGCCAAAGCCTCTCTTCCAGTACTGCTTGAGGTCACCAGAGTACTCCATCACCTGTCAAAGGCAGACAACAGTGTTACAGTCCACCTAGAACACCTGCACACAGACCATTACACTGCATTAAAAGGGGAATTATATGTAGAATAATTACATCTGGGACAAGCTTCAGCTGATCACACAACCAATTCCAGAAAGACATGTCAGTTGATCAGATTTTCTTCTTCTGGGAAAAGCACATGGTTTGTTGCATATGGACCCTTGACAGGCCACCGCTTTTACCCACAAAAGATATTACCATCACAATTACAGTGTTCACCATTACCATCACTATTAGTGTTCACCATTGCCATCACAATTACAGTGTTCACCAATACCATCACTATTACAATGTTCACCATTGCCATCACTATTACAGTGTTCACCATTACAATTACAGTGTTCACCATTACCATTACAATTACAGTGTTTACCGATACCATCACTAGTATAGTGATAATCATTACTGCCACCATTATATATTCATTACCATGCCATAAAGTCAGAAAAAACATTAGGAGTCCCAGGTGTCTCCATACCTGTGCATCTGATTCATCAAAGAGCTTGCACCAAGGGGAGACAGTGTCACAGATGGTGAACTCGTGTGCACACAGGTAGAATGCCGCCTCCACAGAGTCTGAACATTGAGGAAAAGGCACACCAGGGATCTTTTATGAAGCCCAGTTGCACATTTTTGCTTCAGCTCCTGATGATGGGGAGCTGTTTTCCATTAAATTGGAAAAAATCCTTCCTGTCTACATGTACAAAACATTAGGAATGAAAACATTTGAAGGGATACATCAGTGACAGATCAATGAAATGCATGCATTTTTTGATGAACCCAACATTTTGGGAGCAGATTTTACTCCACTGATAAACTTAGGAGGATAGAAACATGAGCAAACATTGCTCCCTAGTGCCATATGTGGGCCCAGATGAGGGTCAGAATGATTAAGATGTCATGTGTTGTTTCCTCTTCATTATCTTACAACAAATATCTTCCCTCCTATATTACTGACATATCTGTTTCTATTCATAAGCACAGATCACATACTGACTCTGTCATGCAAGGGGTACCCCAGGGCTCTGTCCTTGGGCCCATTCTCTTTATTATCTACGTGCTACACTTAGGTCAGTTTATCCAAAACTATGGTCTCCAGTTTCATTGCTGTGTTGATGAGACTCACACATCAGTACTAAGGCTGTCTTCCTAACAAAAGTATCCAGCTGCTACAGTTAAAAACTCTACTGACAGTGTTCTTTTCCAAAACATCCACCTATATCACTTTGTTACTATTCCAGCTGCACTGGCTACCTGATTCATCCATTCATCCTCATCCGCTTATCCGGGTTTGGGCCGTGGGGGCAGTAGCCTAAACAAAGAGGCCAGGTTTCCCTCTCCCTAGCCACCTCTTCTAGTTCTTCTGGGGGGATGCCGAGGCTTTCCCAGGACAGACAAGAGATATAATCTCCCCAGCGTGTCCTGGGTTTTCCCTGTGGTCTCCTCCCAGTTGGACATGGCTGGAGTGCCTCCCCAGGGTGGCACCCAGGCGACATCCGAACCAGACACCCCAACCATCTCAACTGGCTCCTCTCTACGTGGAGGAGCAGCGACTCTACTCCTCTCCCAGATGGCCGTACTCCATAATTTATCTCTAAGGGAGAGTCCGGACACCCTGCGGAGAAAACTCTTTTCAGCCGCTTTTATTCACGATCTCATTCTTTCGGTCACTACCCAGAGCTCGTGACCATAGGTAAGAGTCGGAGCGTAAATCAAGAGCTTTGACTTTTGACTCAGTTCTATCTTCACCGGTACAGCGTCGACAACACTGCAGCTGCCGCATCGATCCACCTGTCAATCTCTCGTTTCATCCGTCCCTCACTCGTGAACAAGAACCTGAGATACTTGAACTCCTCCACTTGAGGCAAGGACTCACTCCCGACCCAGAGAGGGCACTCCACCCTTGTCCGACTGAGTACCATGGTCTCAGTTTTAGAGGTGCGGATTCTCATCTCATCCGTTTCGCTGCAAACTGATCCAGCGAGAGCTGTGGGTCCTGGCCCGATGATGCCAACAGTACCACATCATCTGCAAAAAGGAGACGTGGAATCCGGAGGCCACCAAATTAACCCCCTCTACCACTTGGTTATGCTGAGAAATTCTGTTCATAAAAGTTCGGTGTTCAGAATCGGTGACAAAGGGCAGCCTTGGTGGAGTCCAACTCCCACCGGGGAGCACGACCAGGATGAATTGTTCCTCTTGTAACTGAGATTTGACTATCGACTGGACTCTCTTCTACATTACCTCCTTATAGACCTTACTGGGGAGGGTGAGGAGTGTTAGAGTTGGAGCACCCTTCGGTGCCTTTTCTTAAAAGGGGGAACCACCACCCGGGTTTGCCAGTCCAGAGGCACTGCCCCTGATCTACACGCGATGTTGCAAAGATGTGTCAGCCAGGACAGTCCCAAAACATCCAGAGCCTTACGGAACTCCGGGTGATTCTTATCCACCCCCAGAGCCTTGTCACCAAGGAGTTTTACAACTACCCTGGTCACAACAGCCCAATTGATGGGCAAACTCCCATCCATGTCCTCCAGATGTGCTTCTGTCGAAGGCATGATGGTGGGATTGAGAAGATCCTCCAAGTATTCCTTTCACCACCTAATGACATCCCCAGTTGAGGTCAGCAGATCCCCAGCCCCACTGTATACAGTATTGGTCAGGAACCACTTTCCCCTCGTCACTGAACTCTTCCCACAGTCCGCTGCACTGACAATATTGGCACGGAACAAGGCCCACTCGGACTCAATGTCTCCAGCCTCCCTTGGGATGCCGTCAACGCTCTGCCACATGTGGGAAATAAAGATCTTTCTGACAGGAACCTCTGCCAGACGTTCCAAGCAAACCCTCACAATATGTTTGGGTCTGTCAAGTCTGTCCGGGCATCTGATCCAACTTATCACCAGGTGGTGATCGGTTGACAGCTCAGCTGCTCTCTTCACATGAGTGTCCAAGACACATGTTTGCACATTATTACAAAATCGATTGCTGAACCGGGGAGCTATGAGTAAGCCCAATTCCTGCCCTCCGCCTTTCGCCCTGGGCAACTTCAGAAATTAATAAAGTTCAGCCTCTCTTGAGAGGAAGGGCTCAAGAAGCCAAACTGTGTGTATATATATAATCTCACCTCACTATATAATCTCACCTAACTATAATCTCTCAGCCTCACACATCAGTTCATTGCCTCAGACAACCGAGCTACTAGGATCATGCAGGCACACCAGCCCCTATGGTGGTAATTCATGGAGGGTACCTGATTCGGTTTGTATAAAAGTCAAGCTTCTATCAATTACCTACAAATCCTTGCATGGTTTTGCACCCTCTTATTTAAGTGACCTCCTCCACCCATATCTTCCCCCACCCATACACTCCTCCACCCACACTCTCCCACTCAGATCTAACAATGCTAGCCTTCTTTCTCTATGTAGGTTTAAACTCATCTTTGTTGGAGGCACATCCTTTAGTCTTGTTATGGATTTCTTGTTATGATATGCCACGAAACGGTTGCAGTTTTCAAAGAATACAATATCAGCCGTCACTTTGCTACGAAGCATGCAAACTACGCTAGCAAGCAGTCAACAGAAGGATGAGCGGCTACTGCACATAGGTTGGCAGTTTCTGTACTGTGTTATGAGAAAAAAAAGCATATGGAAAGTTTTTTTCTTTTAATTAGGCGCAATGTGCGCATTTACGCATAGCAGGGGTTCAGTAGCTTAATGAACACACCGCACATCACTCTCAATTTAAAGAGCTCTTTCTAGTATCTGCTGCAGGTAGGATATTTAATGCAGTCTGTCTCTCAGGGCAATCCGTCCATGATTATGCGGGGTTTAAAGCAATTAGAAATTATTGAACTTGAGTATTTCTGCCAGGAACGTCAATCACACCCGTGACCGCCAGAGGGCGCCATCGCCAGAGTATTGACAGTCACACCTGACTGCCATATACTAATCACAAGGCCTACTTAAGGACTCTGTCCAGTGCGAAGTATTGCCTCTCTGAGTGTCCTTACCAAGCTGTATTCTGGTTTTTGATCCTTGCTCTGGCCTTTTTGATATCCTCCTGTTTCACCTAGTCATTTTTGTACCTCTGCCTGCCCCTCTTAGTCTTCTCTAGTTTTTGACTCTCTGCCTGTTTTTTTTTTACTCTCCCCTTTTTGCCCTTTTGTGCTGCTGCCTGTAACCCTACGGGGTTGTCCCTGTCTGGGACCTCTGTTTATTGATTTTCATTATTAAAAACCTGCTCTTATCACCTGCCTATGGATCCTTCTTTACCCCCAGGTTCGCGCGCCGTTACAGTTTTGTTAGGTAATATGTTTTGAATGTTGAAAGTGTTCTATTGATCTTTTTCCAGTAAATGTTGTTTTCATTAACTTTGCACCTTGCTGTCTGACTAAAGAGTTGGGAGACATGCCTTGTTTTGTGTGGTTGTATGAACTCACTAATCCACTAATGATTGTGCTGTGCTGTATCAATTTTCATTCTTTTTGATATACTGAGATATAGATATATATATATATATATATATATATATATATATATATATATATATATATATTATACAATATGTACACACATATATATACACACACACACACACACGCCACCACACACAAGCATCTGTCCTCCATTAAAGATTAAAGCCACAGACGCTCTCTGCACTGACCCAGGGTGATGTTGGCATATGGCATCTGTAGTGTGTCTGCCAGCTTCTCCTGCACCCTCTTCATCTCCGCACCACTGTTGAAGAGAGTCACCTGTGTCATGGCCACTTTGTTCTTCTCCACTGTCTCCACCAGACGCTGGCACTGATCGAAAAAGCGCATGAGTGTATCGTTCACAATGTGCTCCAAAGCTTCACCTAAAACACAACACAATTATGCATTTTTGGATTAGAAAAAAAGCAGGTTGATTTTACACTCCAGGGTGGTTGTGCGCAGACACTGGGACAGAGTGCATGCAAACATCGGGCATATCTGGAAGGTTTTGTAAAAGCAGCACTGGTTTATGTGTTAGTATCCCTTTGTGTCTCTTTGCTATTAAAAATGGATTTCATTTAACTAGTAAAGCTCATGTTTGAAGTTCAGAAGACAGTTTGTGTGTGTGTGTGTGTGTGTGTGAGTGAGAGAGAGAGAGAGAGAGAGAGAGAGAGAGAGAGAGAGAGAGAGGGGGGAATACTGTAACAGGAATTCCTTTTGCAAACTTTACCTTGAATACCCAAGCTGTCCATTATACCTTGTTGAAAAGCAATGGTGCTGTTGACACATCGATGTTTAGAGCTCGTAATAAATTTGACGCGTCCTTTGCGAAGACTGTCCTCCGTCAGCAGAGAGGGAAACGATCTGACTAGTCTCTGTCCCAGATACCTGAGGTCCTTTCTGCCTTTGTTAACAAGTCGGCCATCCATCTCGTACTTATACCACATCTGCCATGATTTAATTTCTGGCTGCGAACTCCAATCACCGGCAGCTGCGGCAATAACAAGATCGTAGAACGTTTGAAACTTCTTGATATTTCCGACGGTCGGGTACCTGGTTCCGTGTCGGATAACGGCTGTGAGGTGTACGGCCTCGCAGTCTGGCGCGGGAGGCTTCACCGCTGAATCGTTCACAGCGAGGACGTTATCAATCAAGTACGGATTCACCTCTTCATAGCGACTTTTAGTGCCAAAATATTGTGCAAGAACGCGTATGTCGACAGCGGAGGCGTCAGCCGACACAAATGCTAAGCAGAAAATAATAAAGTGGAGTATAAAACATACCATTGAGAATATTCGTTCAACCATTTTTCCGTCTACTTCCAAGCCCGTTATCGCTCCTGATTTCCCAATGCTGTGTTTCCTGATGAATGTGGACAAACCGTGTGCGTCTCGGGTCACTGGACTTTCCGTTAGCGGATGTGCGTTTACGTTCCGTGAACAGTGCGGTGGGTCTGTCCCAAAATCCATAAACACGATTCAATAATGTGAAATAATGGGTCTTTGCCAAAACCCAGTGAACTGCCTAAGTAGTGTTTACATACACAGCAGTTTAAGTACCAGCGTTATAACCGACATCCATCCTCAGCAGATTATTGAGACACTCTAGTCAGTGAGCAACTTAATCACAGCTTGTCCCAGTGTTTGTAAATAAACCGGTGTTTATTACCTCAGTTTATAGTGTATGTGACCGGTGTCTATTTATCTCAGTTTATAGTGTAGCCTATGTGACCGGTTTGCTTACCTTAAGTTTAGTGTGACCAGTGTTTATTTACCTCAGATTATAGCGAATGCGACCGGTGTTTGTTTTAGCTCAATTAGTGTATGTGAACGGTGTTTATTTACTTTAGTTTATAGTGTGTGTGACCGGTGTTTATGCAATTTCAACAACACTTTTACTCAGTTAAACATTTATTTAAGTGTATTATGCATAATCACAGTGACATTTTCCACATCTGGGAAGCAATTCTGAACACATGAACTGACTCCACACACTTGAAATGTGTTTTAAACAGACATTTGATAAAGTAAACTTGTCCCCTTCCTTGTTAAAAAAATACACAACATATGGCATGCATAAGAAATAATATTTTACTCAACACAACAATTTCAACAGCTTTCACAACAATTACAACAGCAAATATTCACGCTGTTTATTTTTATTTTTTATAGTGTTGAAGGCAGCATTCCATTGGGTTTAGTCTTGCTCAGAATTTGCCCCTGAAACGTAGCATCTTTTAGCCTGCACAAGTGCATCAATATCAGGCATCATGTCCTGAGAAGCAGCCAGTTTCAGAATCTCATTTAAGTGCTTATGTGTGAGCTTTGAGCGCAGCCTCGGTTTATTAAGGTTCATTACTGAGAAAACCTGCTCACAAAGGTAGGTAGTCCCAAACATGGACAACATTTTTGCAGCCAGTGCTGTCAGTTTAGCCTGGTAGGAGATACTTTATTGTCATTGCACATGTACAACAAAATTGAGCAGCAATCAAGGTGCTAGATGTAAACATATAAGGTACAAAAGACAGAAAACAAAAATAGTGCAAATTTGCTACACTGATCTGTGTGTGTGCGTGCGTGCGTGCGTGTGTGTGTGTGTGTGTGTGTGTGTGTGAGTGTGTTTGTGTTCAGTCCCGCACAACACTAGGATAGAAGCTGTTTTGAGTCTATTTACCTTCTGTTTTCTCAGTTCTCCGTGCAAGCTATTGTATTTTTGACCATGATGAGTTTCATAATGCAGGTTTGTTCCGTGGGCCGTATGCTAGAGGGCGCTATTACACTGTAGGCGCTAGAGGGTGCTATTTCACTGTAGGTGCTAGAGGACGCTATTTCACTGTAGGCACTAGAGGGCGCTATTTCACCGTAGGCGCTAGAGGGCGTTATTTCACCGTAGGCGCTAGAGGGCGCTATTTCTCCGTTGGCGCTAGAGGGCACTATTTCACCGTATCGCTGTCCAAACACCACGTTTACCTGACTTAGTCTTAAATTCAGTATATTCGTGTAATAACGCTTGTACTTCTGCGTGCTCAATTTGATCTGGTCCAAGCACAGGACTTTCTGGAGGATATTATGTTACACTTGTATTGTCAACGTACAAAATGCAACATTTCGTAAGGACGGGAGCCCGTGTGGAGGTCTGGTCGCGCAGGACGGAAGTGGCGCGTCACACAGGGAGCTGTGGGGAACCCTGAGATCCGACAGCCCAGTCCGCCCACCCGCACACGGGCGTCGGTGTCACGTTAGAGGTGGTGGCACGTCGGGTCTGGGTAAACACCAGCGATACACGAGTGAGAAAACAGCGGTGCGTGTGTACCAGAGCGGGCCTGGCGTAGCGGGAGCGTTTCCGAGAAGCGACGCTCACGTTTGGGTTTGACGAACGCAGCCGAGCAGAGTTCATGTCGTTTCTGAGAAGCTACAAGTCGCTGATGAAAAATCCGGTGAGTGAAACCACCCGTTGTTTTTATTTTACCCAAGCTCTTTAGAAGCATTTCGGATTATGTCCGTTTCACCTTGTTTATTTCGATATGCAGCCTCTTGCTTTGTTTACTAAATGGGAGGTGCTGTTTACACCATAATCCCCATAATCTAGGTGACCCAGTCTCAAAGCCGGAGTCGCAGTTTCGCCAGTGGTGGAGGAAAGTACGCATTAGGAAGCTGCCTTGAGCTGTTTTCTTCCAGAGATCGTGCCAGAGTCCCACCGAACGCAGTTCTCAGACGTGTTGAGGCCCGGTGGTGCTGTGTGCCACGTCAGGAGTGATACAGTGTATATTTGTGACTCACTGGGTCATGACACCCCCACCATGTGTCTCCTGATCCTCACCGAGATCACTCACGTCTTCTGCATGCCTTTACGTCCTCTTCTTCAGCTCGCTTAAGTATTTTAACATTTTCTGTCGTTTTGCCAGCTCCTACGCACATCTAAAATTATTTTAACGTGGTACAAGAAAGGTCCCCGTGAGGGTTCATGACGGGGTCTTTATTTATTTTGGGCAAAGTGAAACAATACACGATGAATAAACTGTCCATCACTACAAATGAGAATATGTGAACTTAAAGGGTTAATGGCTAAGTAGGCTGCTAGTTAGGACACCTCACTGGTTTAGTTTAGGTTTTTATTTTAAGCATAGAGTCTTGAAGCAAGCACACAGCCCTACAGGGTCTCTAAAATGAAAACAACAGAAAACGTGGTGTTTCCCTTAGTTGAAAGTGTGTTATGAAGAGCAGAAAGACAAACCTTTGGCCTGATTCTCGATATAGTTTTCTTGGCACTTGTCTCTGAACGGACCTACTCTCGAGGAGATGAGAGTAAAGCTCTCTCTTCTAGTCACTTTACTTTTGGCGGTGGGTCGTGGGGTTAAACGGCTAATCCCTGGCTGCCAAGAAAATAGCTTAAATCATCTGGTTTGAGCTCGAGTGAAAAGGGTAGAATCTATTATGGCACAGCAACCCTTAGACTGGATATCTATGGTCGCTTTGATCCTTGAAGTGTCGGTGAGGTCTCCTCAGATTGAGACGAGCAGATCTCTGGTATGGTACAGAGTGACAGGAGCACGAGTGTGAAACTGGGCCACAGTGACCCCAACTAAGACGAGGGAGGAAGAAGCTAGCCCCCCTACCCCCCCCCCCTACCCCCCCCCCCCCCTCCCCCACGTCCCTTCTGTGTTCAGTATTGCATTGTGTTTCTCATCAGATCAAAATTGGCCTAAAATTTGGGGGAGCCCCTCCCTCTCTTTCTTATCAACTCTTTTCTAATTTCTCCTTTATGCATATGGAAAAGATGAAAGTTAGTTGTACTAATTAGTTTTATGTATTTGGTTTTTTTTAAAGGAAGTTTTAGATGCACATATTGATTTGTGAAGCTACTCTTTTCAGATAGGGTTTCTAGAGTAACAGTTCTATCTTTGAGCTGCTAAATCCAGCTATACAGTAAAGCAAGGTGATGTAATATCACAGAATAGCAAAAGGTTTTGGTAAAAACAGAGTTGTGAGTGTTTCATTCTTACATTCTCTTCCCTGTTTCATCCCCACACGCGCGCACACACACACTCACTTTCTCACACACCCATGTCCCTCTTTTTTTCTCTGTAAATTTTGTCCTACTTAAAGGGAAGTGTAATGACTCTAAATATATCCAGAGGCTGTAGTTTTGTCATTAATCTCTCAGCAAAATCAATACTCACATAACCACAAGAGTTTCTCTTTCTCTCACTCTTTGTATGTAGGGTGGAAGATATGGAAAATGTTATCACTAATTTTTCATATTGATCAATATTGATAGTTATCATTTATAGTTTGATTATGTTGCCAGTTTGAAGAGTATCCTGCTAATGACTGAAGTCTGGGGTTCGTTAGTTAAATTTAGAATATAGAAGAAGAAACAACCTTTATGGTCCTACAGGAGGGAAATGTAGGTGTAACAGCAGCCGCAGGTGATAAAGACAGACAGATTGTTGATGAAAATAGAATAATAAAGTAATGCTTTTTCTGCTTGAGCACAATAGTAAAAGTTAGCTTGCCTTTGACAGGATAGCAAACATTTCAAATGTTTGTAGAGGTTAAACCAAAACAAAAAAGTATCCTGATCCTAACCCTAACTGAAGACACATTTTGCAGACAGTCTAAATTTATGCTTAGTCACTTTTCAGATTTCAGAACCACTTCCATTAACGGACAGTACGCCCTCACCCCCTTCAGTCTTCAATGTTTGAAAGTCCCATCATGCTTTGCTGTAGGAAGTGGGGGACTTTTATTGATGGGATCATAGGATAAATATAAGTTCACCATACACACATTACTCTCTAAACACTCATCTAAACAGATGAAATGGCCATCTGGGTTCTACGTGTAGCAGCATACAGTTGTGTGTGTGTGTGTCTGTGTCAGTATCTTTACTATCAGTGTGTTTACGTGTTACGCCATGGGTTCATTTGTCTATTGAGATAACAGTATGCTGAGTGGTGATGAAAGCAGATTAGTACCCTTATATCTCTCTTTTTTTCTCTCTCTCTCTCTCTCTCTCTCGCTCTCACTCTCACTCTCTCTCTCTTTCACACAGACAGACACACACACACACACACAGCAGAACCTGGTAAATAAACCCTTACCACAGGTCATGGAGTGTTTGGGTGATTTGGTTTGTCACCTTGGAGTCAAGGTTAGGCTTAAGAATTAAGACTCTCTGATAACCCAGGAGTATTTGTGTTAGAGTTATGCTGATTGATATGCTGCTGATTTTAAATCTAACTAAGTGTGTTTTGTTTTTTGGTAATGTTAAGCAGTAAAAGTGGTGGGCTAAATTTGTATCTGTTGTGTATTGATTCCTAAAGGCAGGTCTCCTCACTAGCCTACTGTTTAACCTAATGGTACACACAGTCAAGTAAAGTGTAATGTAATAGGACATCCAGTCAAGCAAAATATATTTGATGTGCTGAAGTTACAGGAAGTATTCTCTGCAAGACCTCTTCCCTCCACTCCACTTGGTGATTGTGTTTGTTTATTGTGTATCAGTGCCCACATTTTACAAGCTTTTTATTGCCTGAGTTATATTGAAACAATTCAGACATATTTTGCTCTGAAGGTCCCTGCCTGACTATTCTCCCTTACTGACCCTGAGGTCTTATCTCTGCACTTTACACTTTTACCCCTGCAGAGACGCACGGAGGCAGGAGGACAGGTGATGTTCAGGTGATGTTCAGGGGTGTCCTGTCAGAGTAGTTATAAGTAACAATAGAGTAGAGTGCACTGCTGTCTGGGCTGAGTGCGCAGCTGAGCAATACAGGTTCAGGCTAGTAATTTGCCTTCATTCTCTGCAATAAGGAGGCTACCTGGCCTAACCCTAAACCTTACCTGCACCCTTACCCGCACCCTAACCCTTACCCACCCCAACTGGAGGTGGTCTATAGCTTACATGATTCATTTTATTGCTTCCAATTTTGTGATTCTTCTGAAGTTCTTTAACAGACTTGTTTTAAAACAGAATTAATAAATGTGCTGGTAAATATGTTTGTCTTGTCTCGTCTTCAGAGAACATTTGTGGTCTCAGGTCACGTCCAGCGTCCTGGGCCAACGGTCTGGGCCTATTGTAGAACCTTTAGTGTTAAAAAATGTTTACGCACAATCTTCTACAGTAGTTAATGAAATGATTTGGGTTTGTTTGGCCACATCTGGACTATTGGAGTGATTCTCAGTTTGGACTATGGCTCTGATTAATGATGTTTATATGTGTGATGTAACTTGAGGGGGATTGACTATGATTCATTACACAATCTTGGTGGGAACGTTTGTCCTTGGTTTGGGCTGTGGACACCTGATACTACTTAGGGCTGTTGTTGATGACAAACCTGATTCTATTCTAGCTGCAGGGAGTGTGTTATTGAAACTAGGACTAAGTGCATTGGAGAAACTAGGACTAAGTGCATTGGTAGAACAATATGTTTTTTCTCCATATTGATTAATATCAATATTTATTGTGATATATCCTTTAATAATGCACTCAGTTTGAAGAGTGTCTTAATGGAAACTGAAGGAAACCAGAGGTTCATAAGTTAAATTCAGACAACCATTTATTTGATAAAACAGAATAATGTAACATTTAACTGTGCGTTCAAACATTCTTTAGCAGCCTAAACAACAGCCTCTCGTCGGAGTCGTCGCCATGCATCAACACGTCTCTCCAACACACATTCTACAAAGATTACAGAATCTGGGGTGTGTTGTACATTTGCATGCCTCCGTGTGTGTGCACTCTGTGTGTGTTTGTGTGCATCCATGCTTTCAGTTGTGTGTATGTGTAAACATGCATGTGTGCCTGTGCCTGCACTGGTGTTAAGCAAATATTTGCAAGCTTTAGAGCACCCAGTAGAAACTGCTACAGGTGCGTCAGCCCTCTGATTGTGTGCGGCGGTAGAGCAGGAGACACACCTGAGGACCACAGATGGAAAAGTGAGAAGCTCTCTGTTACTCCGATGCTTGGGAGCCTTGTTGGTAGTGGATGATGTAAACAAGGGTGTACGTCAAGCCCGCTACCAAAGATGATTTATTTATTATTACATGGTAATAATACACCCGGTAACATGAGTTGATTCTTGAAATAAGTGCATGTGTGCTTCCTATATTTTTATTCCGTTGCATCAAAAAAAATTTTTTTGTTTACAGATCCTGACATGGCACATGTTACTCTGTTACTCTCTTCTCCTCTGTTACTCCCTTCTTCTCCTCTGTTACTCCCTTCTTCTCCTCTGTTACTCTCTTCTTCTCCCCCGTTACTCTCTTCTTCTCCCCCATTACTCTCTTCTTCTCCCCCGTTACTCTCTTCTTCTCTGTTATTCTCTTCTTCTCCCCCGTTACTCTCTTCTTCTCCCCCGTTACTCTCTTCTTCTCCCCCGTTACTCTCTTCTTCTCCCCCGTTACTCTCTTCTTCTGCCCCGTTACTCTCTTCTTCTCCCCCGTTACTCTCTTCTCCTCTGTTATTCTCTTCCTCTCCCCCGTTACTATCTTCTTCTCCTCTGTTACTCCCTTCTTCTCCCCCGTTACTCTCTTCTTCTGCCCCGTTACTCTCTTCTTCTCCCCCGTTACTCTCTTCTCCTCTGTTATTCTCTTCCTCTCCCCCGTTACTATCTTCTTCTCCTCTGTTACTCCCTTCTTCTCCCCCGTTACTCTCTTCCTCTCCCCCGTTACTCTCTTCTCCTCTGTTATTCTCTTCTTCTCCCCCGTTACTCTCTTCTTCTCCCCCGTTACTCTCTTCCTCTCCCCCGTTACTCTCTTCCTCTCCCCCGTTACTCTCTTCCTCTCCCCCGTTACTCTCTTCCTCTCCCCCGTTACTCTCTTCTTCTCCCCCGTTACTCTCTTCTTCTCCTCTTCCACTGTGTGTGTGTGTGTGTATATATATGTGCAGGCCTGTTGATAGTCTTGCTGGGGCCCGGGACAAGAAAATTTCATGTGCCACCCCCCCACATGAAAATAAACATGTTTTGTTTATTTTCAAAACGCCCAATCTTAATGTCTTCACGTTCTCTCATGTTTCGTCCTGGAATTACAAGAGGCTCGTATTTGTTAACCTAATACAAGAGAACTGTTCAGTCAGACAGACATTTGTTGTGAAACGAAGTAGTTACAATTTCAAGCATTTTCAAGTACTTTAGCCTAAATTCCAGCACTTTTCAAAATTCGTCAGGTAAATTGGTCAGGTAACCATTTTCCAGTGGGAGGCGGGGGTGTATGCACTTAATGGAAAATATGCAGATAGGTTAAAAAGCCATTGAGCTTATTTTGAGTACAGAATTTTATATTAATGAAAGATTTTAAGATTATTTAAAATGATAGACTTTAAATAAAAAATAAATTGCTGGGCTCTTTGATGGGCCCCTCTGGACCTGGCGCCCGGGACAACAAACCCGGTTGTCCCCCCCTGTTGACTGGGCTGTATATGTGTGTTAGGCCTGTCGCGATAATTACATTATCGACTTATCGTACGATAATTTTTTTTACCGCAATCATTTTTGCTGATGTCAATAATTGGCCATTAGGTTTCTGCGCACATTTGTTTACATGAGAATAAACCGTGACTACGTTAGAATTCAGAAAGGCACGCAGTGCAGCTCTCTCGCACCCCCCTCCCCACTTAAGGGAAGACGAATCTGTGATCAGAGAGCGACATCTACCGGTTAGGAAATGAGTGCAGTACACAGAGAGCGTATGCGTCAATAACAGTGCCTCCACACACACAGGTGATGTGTTAGCTCGCCAACGTATTCGAGGCTAATAGGACTCGAAATGGGGTGGCGAGTGTAAGTTGTCGACGGGGAGGGGGGGGGGTGTCTGTGTAAAATGGAGACAAAGTAATTATTATATTGCGATTGATTCTTAGTGTTGACTTGTAACTCCTGCAGTAGCCCAACTCAAAAGTAGCCCAAAAACCACATCCCGCAACCCCAGAATGTTTACCCGCGGCAGGATTTTCAAACAAGCCCAATTTGGCGTGAAAACCGAACCTGGCAAATCTGGAGGTGCACGACCTCGCGAATCGACAGCGCGCGACGCCCTCATGCACGGGCGGAGCCACTGCGATTATGTAATTTTAATTACGTAATAATTGAGAATATCACCAACACCTGGTGATGAGTGTGTCCACTACCGTGTGTGGTCACCTGCATAGTGAAAACCCGTGGGAGCTGAATATGTGTGAGGACGAGCTGTGTGATTGATGTATTGATTACGGGTTCATTTGTGTGTGTGTGTGTGTGTGTGTGTGTGATGTATTGATTGTGTGTGATTGATGTATTGATTACGTGTTAATCTTTGTTCAGTGTCCTTGGCATTTTCCTCCCCTCTCAGCAGTTAAGTGAGCTGAAGGTCGTTCACAGCTAGGAAGGGTGATGTGTGCAGATCTGGAACACGTAAACACTGTCATCACACTGAGGCGGCCGTAATGAACCTGCTGCTGCTGTGATATTCTGCTTTGCGTTACAGTGCCAGTTGAGGCTATTATACTTATCATTGATGCTTGACACCCACCATAGCATGAAGGCAAACTAAACTCTGTGTGATTTTTATTTCAGTGCTGGATATGCTCTATTAGAAGAAAGCCATAAGGAATTAAAAAGCAACACCTACAAAAAGGGGGGGGGGGGGGGGTGAGGATCCCCCCCCAGATCCATATTTCCAATGTCCCAGAGACAGAGACAGCTTCAGTGCTCTCTGGGGACTAGACTGTCGAGTGTGTCCAGTCATCCCCACCCCGGCCCGCGGTGAGACAGCCCTGCTCCCACCCAATCCTCATCAGCCATGAAGGAGGTGGGGCTCTGGTCAGTGTCCGAGGTGTCTGATTGGCTGGCTGAGGAGGGCATGCCGGAATATTCCGAGGTCCTCAGAAACGTGGATGGTCGTGCTCTGCTGCACCTGTCTGAATCAGACCTCCAGAATTCTCCACTGGCGCGGGTCACCAGTGACAACGGACACCAACTACTGGAGCGGCTCGAGACATTACGCATCGCCAACCACATGCATAAGAGTGCTCACAGTCACCATGCCAATGGACACCATGCCAACGGACATGTCGGCGCAACCCTGGGCAATGGCTCTGTTGGTAACGGTAAGGTGCTCAGCAGGGAGCCAAAAAACGGGCTCTGCTCGGAGCCCGTGCGCATTCGTATCCCTCCGCCCTCTCCGTCCGACCTGCCGCCCTTCCCTACGGAGTGGTGCAAGACTGCCGTGGCCTTCCTGTATGCCCTGTGCTGCTTTATCACCACCTCAGTGGTCATTTCAGTGGTCCACGAACGAGTTCCTTCCAAAGAGCACTCGCCACCCCTGCCAGATAAGTTCTTTGACCTGTTTGAGCGGGTGCAGTGGGCCTTCTTCATCTGTGAAATCAACGGCATGTTGCTCGTGGGCCTGTGGATGGTACAGTGGATTCTGCTCAAGCACAGGTCAGTCTATAACGGTCTATGGGAGTCTGCCAAAAATATGAATAAGTCTATAATTTAGTCAGTCAGAACATGGTTTAGTGTGTAAGTCTGCTCAGACATGTGTCACTATCTGACGCAGACACACTCCAGTCTGTTAGTGCTGATCTAGCATGGCTGAAACTCATGAAAATAAAGCTCATTGAGTTGGGGCACACTCGTTAAACATGCTCGTTAAACATGCTCGTTAAACATGGTAAATTCTGCAGTGATACTTTGTTGTTTGAAAAAGATTATTAATGCAGATTTACTTTGAATTTACTTTGTAACCTTTCTTATGGTGGAATGCAGGGCGAGGCCTATAAAGTGGGATAATGAGGTAACTGTCTGCGTGTCTGTGTCTCTGCAGGTCCATCGTTGGGCGCCGCTTCTTCTTCATCGTGGGCACGATGTACCTGTACAGGTGTGTGACCATGTACGTCACCACCTTACCTGTCCCAGGCCTGCACTTCAAGTGCTCACCCAAGGTAATGCTCCGTAACAGCACCTCCTTCCACACACCTCCATCCACACACATCCACACACCTTCGCACACCTTTACCTGCTCTGTGTGTGTGTGTGTGCGCGCGTCAGGGATATTTGGCTTTCAGGTGAAATTTCAGGATGAACCTAAAATGCACTCTGACCCTTACAGGTGAACATAATGTGACCTCCTCTAAACATTTGCATGCACATGTCCAAAACCTTTCAGTACTTTTTGCACAAGTTGCTGTTCTATAACAAGGGCAAATTTCACAACAGTTTGATCCATGAATCGACGAATACATTTCCTGGTTCAATTAGAATTGGTATTTAAACAGTCACCCTCATCTTGCTGTTCACTTCTGACATAATGAGACCAAGACGACACCTAACAACTGATCTACAGAACCTCACCATTGGGGCTTCAAACTGGATGTTCTCAGACAGAAGAGGCTACTGGGCTTAGTGTCAGAGTGTCAATAGCAGTGATACAGAAAGATGGAAAAGGTCTCAGAAAGGCAAAGAAGGGGACCGCTTTGTGAACAGTGCTCTGAGGAACCTATTTACACTAGAGTGATCTGAACCATTCAGAGCCATTTACACTAGAGTGATCTGAACCATTCAGAGCCATTTACACTAGAGTAATCTGAACCATTCAGAACCATTTACATCAGCGTGATCTGCTTGCTAGACGACCTGCAATGGTACCTGACCACACCACCAGACACTGGTGTCATCAATGGTACCTGACCACACCACCAGACACGGGTGTCATCAAGGGTACCTGACCGCACCACCAGACACGGGTGTCATCAATGGTACCTGACCGCACCACCAGACACTGGTGTCATCAAGGGTACCTGACCGCACCACCAGACACTGGTGTCATCAATGGTACCTGACCGCACCACCAGACACTGGTGTCATCAATGGTACCTGACCGCACCACCAGACACGGGTGTCATCAATGGTACCTGACAGCACCACCAGACACTGGTGTCATCAATGGTACCTGACCGCACCACCAGACACTGGTGTCATCAAGGGTACCTGACCACACCACCAGACACTGGTGTCATCAATGGTACCTGACCACACCACCAGACACGGGTGTCATCAATGGTCATCAATGGTACCTGACCACACCACCAGACACGGGTGTCATCAATGGTACCTGACCGCACCACCAGACACGGGTGTCATCAAGGGTACCTGACCGCACCACCAGACACGGGTGTCATCAAGGGTACCTGACCACACCACCAGACACGGGTGTCATCAAGGGTACCTGACCACACCACCAGACACGGGTGTCATCAAGGGTACCTGACCACACCACCAGACACGGGTGTCATCAATGGTACCTGACCACACCACCAGACACAGGTTTCATCATCCTGCATGGACCAGGGAGCGTTTACGTTGGATGTGGGACCAGTGAGCCTCAGTGCTGTTCTGATGAAAGTCAGTTCACGGTGAGCAGAAATGATGCGGCCAACGATGTTGGAGATGTCAAGGAGAACACTATCAGCCACTGTTGTCACCAGACGAGTCTTTAGTGGTGGTGGTGGTGGTGGTACAGTGTGGGCAGGTGTGTCTAGTCAATACAGAACTGCCCTACACTTTGTGACAAGCCCCATGCTACTTGAATAACATCATTAATCCAGTCACTGTGCCTCTGCATGAACAACACAGGCCATATTTCATTGATAACAATGTTCCAGCTGATGGAGGTCACATCATTAAGGAACGGCTGCTGGAGTCTGGGGTTCCTCAGATGGAGCAACTTGCACTTTCTCCATACCTGAATCACATAGAAAACCAGCAGGATCTGCTGAATCACTCTGTAGAGGCTCATAACTCTGAACCCCAGAACCTCAATGACCTGAGGGTCCTTCAAGAAGAGTGAGATGACTCAGCAGCATGTCGTTGTCACGCTGTAATTGATGCTCAAGAGCTCATGATAAGTTATTGAGACGTTGGCATTCTTAGTTGGGGTTTACACACCACTCTTGTTGGATTCTGTTTCAATAAATAGTTTGAGATGAGGAAATCATCATTGAATGCTTCTACTTAAATGCGCTACTCTCATGATGTATCGTCACTGTGAATGTTTTTACCTTTTTCCTTCAGAGTAGAGTGTGTGTGTGTGTGTGTGTGTGTGTGTGTATACATATATACAATATATGTTCAATAAATCTAATGGATTATGCTTACACTTGTTTATAAGATGAATATAACTTGGGGAAAGGTTGTTATATTTGAATTAATTCTCAACACACACACAATTTTAAATGCACCCTCAATAAACCCTCAGTTTTATTTCAGAACTTTAGTTCCTCATTCTACAAGGTCTCTGCATGTGTGAATGTCTTCAGGCCTGATGGAGAAGCATCATAGGTGCTGTTTAATTAAGCTGGTTAACACCATCACGAGTGTGAACAGCTGTCATCTAAATACAGGATATTTACTTCAATCCTAGTATTTGTTTGAGTATAGCAACCCTTTTTCTTTCACTGGTACTTCCCTTTTTATTAATGTTAAGAATAATAAAGATAATGAGTGGGTGTGCCAACCTTTGAATGGTAGTGTATACATGTATCTCTGAATACACACACATGCACACACAGCGTATTGTTGAGTTCAGGGAAGAAATGATTGTACCCGCAGCCCAGCCTGTTCTTACAGCCCTTTAAAACACACCTTCCCTGACCAGAATCTCACCTCTCCAAGGTCGAGTTAGGGTGTGGACGAAGACAATTATACTTCAGTAACACACACTCAACCCCTCCCAATGTCAGTGGGTTTGGTTTCCTGTTTAACAAGACGCCTGCATGGAAAGAGAGAGTGTGTGTGTGTGAGTGTGAACAATGTTTTGACCAGATGGTACAAAGTGTGCAAATCTGTATGCCCTTTTGTCGCCCAAACTAGTGTGTGTGTTTGTGTGTGTGTTTTTTTACAGCTCTTTGGAGACTGGGAGGCTCAGCTGAGACGCATAATGAAGATGATTTCTGGTGGTGGTCTGTCTATAACAGGATCTCACACCATGTGTGGGGATTATTTGTACAGCGGACACACCGTGATGCTAACGTTAACATACCTCTTTATTAAAGAGTGTGAGTACGCACACACACAGTTACATGCATAGTTACACATTTTAAAATTGTTATTATGCATAATTGTCCAGTTTACTTTTTGGTTCATTTCAGCATCAGTTTCAGGGTGCAGACAATGTGTTACTGCAGCCCACACGCTGGTGCATGGAGGCTGTTTTTTTTTTGGCTGGACCACAGTCTTGCCAGCAGTGCCGTCTTGTGGCAGTGCTTGAATATTTAACATTTACGCCATTTGGAAGATGGTCTTCTCCAATGTGATTTACATGTATGACCGGGTGCTTGTTGTGTGGTAATCAAACGCATGTTCCTGGTTCTGATGGAATATTTTTGTGCATGCGCTTCTGTGAGCTGTAAGATAAACAATCCTGAGCACCTTGGACTTTTATGCTATGTGTTTTTCAACAATAATAGTCAGAATTTAATGGGTTGCTTGTGTCCCTGTGTGCAGATTCTCCACGACGCTTTTGGTGGTATCACTGGATGTGTCTGTGTTTGAGTGCTGTTGGGGTCTTCTGTATCCTGCTAGCTCATGATCACTACACCGTGGACGTCGTGGTCGCGTATTTCATTACAACACGCTTCTTCTGGTGGTACCACACGATGGCCAATCAGCAGGTGCGTCTGGGTGACCTACCGTAGTAGAACAGTCATGTGACTGCTTGGACAAACAGCCTCACTTCGTAATAAGATTCTGCCTTTTAAAAGCACGTAAATATCCTCCGCTGTCCTTACGCTTGTGTGGAACATTGATTTGTCTTCTTTTATGTGTCTTTTTTCCTGCTTTTCAGTTTCTGAAGCAGAGTTCCCAGGGCAACCCATTTTCTCGGGTCTGGTGGTTCCGCCTCTTCTGTTATTTTGAGCAGAACGTTCAGGGCATCGTCCCTCGTAACTACCAGCTGCCGTTGCCGCTGCTGTTGCCATGGCGCTTTTTACCACGGACCCGGGTAATGTACAGCCGGCTGGACTCCCACTGACCGGGCTGGCCGTGATTGGATGGAGCTCTATGAGACTCTGAGAGTGGGAGGAGGAACTGCATTTCCCATCAGCCCCTGTATGACTGGCTGAGCACTGTGATACATGTGTGTGAATTTTCTTTTAAACATTTCACTTTCACCAAAAAAGTGAAAAGCAATGAAGAGCACAGCTTTAGACAACCAGATATCATTTGCTGCTCTATACGTTATTACCAAAAAATCAATAATGGTATTTTATGTAAAGCAGAACTTTCTCATCAAGAAGCAAAGCTGAACATTTACGCCCAAATACACCATGACAATAGCCTAAATGTCATGTAGGCTAATTAAGCACCAGGACCAGACATGCCTGTGTGTGGCGTACCCTCACCTCCTTCCACCAGTACCAGACATGGTTGGGGTTGGGATTAGGATTGGGGTTGGGGTTGGGGTTGGGGTTGGGGTTAGGGTTGGGGTTGGGGTTAGGGTTGGGGTTGGGGTTGGGGTTAGGGTTGGGGTTGGGGTTAGGGGTGGGGTTGGGGTTGGGGTTAGGATTGGGGTTGGGGTTAGGATTGGGGTTAGGGTTGGGGTTGGGGTTAGGATTGGGGTTGGGGTTAGGATTGGGGTTAGGGTTGGGGTTGGGGTTAGGATTGGGGTTGGGGTTAGGGTTGGGGTTGGAGTTGGGGTTAGGTGCTGGCAGAAGTACCTTCATTTCCTTCTCATTCTTTATTTAAAATTTTTAGCAATCATACTAATTGTGGTAAAAGTTCAACCAATTTTTCTAAGGAATTTCTCTAATTTATTTTTCAAAGATGATGTCCAAGTACAGGACATTTTAGTTTTCTATGGTTCTAAATGCTGGAGCATGAGTTGTCCCCCCCTCCCCAGTGCCTTCCTTCTGAACGACTGTACCATGATGACCCATGATGGAAGAACACCACATCCATTATGCCTCAGTATGTTCAAATTCAATTTATCATTGCTCACAAACAGACTTTCATCAGTCTGTTGTCTTGCTTGAACTAATTATTTGATCTGTGAGAATGGATGTAAAAGGTCAATTGCACCTTGATTCTGTAAGATGAAAATATTTCATACACAGAGAGAAAAGTCAGTTCTGTAGTATGAGTTCAGAGCGCTACTTCTAGATGTTCTACCCTAACTGCTTAATCCTTACACTAATCCCTTACCCTAACCCCATACTCCTACCCTAACTGCTTAATCCTTACACTAATCCCTTAACCTAACCTCATACCCCTACCCTAACTGCCTATTCCTTACACTAATCCCTTACCCTAACCCCATACTCCTACCCTAACTGCTTAATCCTTACACTAATCCCTTAACCTAACCCCACACCCCTACCCTAACTGCCTATTCCTTACACTAATCCCTTACCCTAACCCCATACCCCTACCCTAACTGCTTAATCCTTAGACTAATCCCTTACCCTAACTGCTTAATTCTTACACTAATCCCTTACCCTAACCTCATACCCCTACCCTAACTGCTTAATCCTTACACTAATCCCTTACCCTAACCTCATACCCCTACCCTAACTGCGTAATCCTTACACTAATCCCTTACCCTAACCCCATATCCCTACCCTAACTGCTTAATCCTTACACTAATCCCTTAACCTAACCCCACACCCCTACCCTAACTGCCTATTCCTTACACTAATCCCTTACCCTAACCCCATACCCCTACCCTAACTGCTTAATCCTTAGACTAATCCCTTACCCTAACTGCTTAATTCTTACACTAATCCCTTACCCTAACCTCATACCCCTACCCTAACTGCTTAATCCTTACACTAATCCCTTACCCTAACCTCATACCCCTACCCTAACTGCGTAATCCTTACACTAATCCCTTACCCTAACCCCATATCCCTACCCTAACTGCTTAATCCTTACACTAATCCCTTACCCTAACCTCATACCCCTACCCTAACTGCTTAATCCTTACACTAATCCCTTACCCTAACCTCATACCCCTACCCTAACTGCTTAATCCTTACACTAATCCCTTACCCTGACCCCAGACCACTTACACTAACCCTTGCATTTGGCTGAAGGGAGAGAATGTAAGTCCAAGTCAGGGAGCAGTGTGTTTCTTCATTAGATTAGTTCTTCATTAGATCAGTTCTTCATTAGATTAGTTCTTCATTAGATTATCATAAGGAATGTTTCCAAAGTAACTCTTGGTTGCTTGGGTCTGTCATAGTGTGATCCTCATGGTTTAACTTCCATTATTTGTCATTTTCACAATTAGCTGGCCTCAGTCTGCATTCTACTTGAATGATGACATGCAGTTTCACTTAACTTGAATTGTTAGAACATGTCAGACGTGGGGTATTGAGCACCCAGAGTTTCGTAGGAGACTCCCTGTCAACATGCTCCCCATTCTGTTTGGTCTGGTCAACACAATAACCTCACAGCTGATGTCTTGGCTCTTCCTGGGACAGTCGTACCTTCCTTACCCCTTAAGACGCTATGGGTGTATGGAAGGGCATGTCTGGGTGTTATGGCCAGACTCAGAATGGTATTGACTGAGTTTTTAGAATGTAAACATTTCAGACAGACAGTCAGAGATCAAGACATTTGTGTTTGTCTTAATCACGCTGCAATATTTGGAGATACATTTTAAAGATACATACAGTAATATGCTGCATTTGGGTAATTGAAGACAAAGAAGAATATATTACACTTGAATGGACTTCTAAAGCACAAAAATTGTTGCACAAATCAGCGAGGATGCTGTTCATTATTGTTTGACTTCAGCTGGTGAGCGCTTCCGTTTGCAGGGAGACTGGGTGAGGAGGGTCAGGCTGGGTCCTGTTGTCAGGATGATTGTACAGCAGTAGACTTTCCGGTTCTGTATTTAATGCCAAAGGTAGATGTGGGTTTAAAGAATTATCTGAGGCTTATCTGACAGGATGGGGCTTGTTGTCTCACACCTTAATAAATGATCTCATTCTTCACGGTCATGGGGCAGTCTCACCATGGGGCACTCTCACCAGTTTACTACTGGACTTGAACACAAAATCCAAATTCTTATTTTTAAACACAATTATGTCTTGAATGTTTGCCACACTGTAACAGGCGTTTTTCTGGACTACCATGGCATGTTGTAGAATGCTTCGTCAGGTCCTGTTGGACTTAATTGTGTGAATGTTTATGAATGTTTGGTTTGAGGCAAGTACCAGTAGTTCTTCAAATAAAACGTGTCCAGCCTTCATGATTAAACATAACATCCCCAGAGATACATGAAACTATACTGCAAGATTTACATATTTATAAATGATGTGTACTGGGCACTGAAAGGCTTGAAGCAGTTGTGTGTTCTGTTTTTGGAAAGTTGGAAAAGGGTTTAGTATTAGCTGTCCGTGAGGTAGTTCCATGTGTGATTATAAATGTTGGGCAAGTTATATTTTAACTTTTGAATAAGGAATGATTTAAGGTCTGGATTTAACTTGCAAAGTCCTTAATGCCTTCATCTGAGGGTTCAAACACGAACAGCACCAGCAATGATAATGTGTCAAACTTGCTTCCAGCGAACAGCCAGCCAATAGTTTTTTTTTTTTTTTTTTAACTGTATAATTATTGCAAGCTAAAATTACATTTTATATTACTGTGTTAGAAGCTCAAAATAAAGTCCAGTCTACTGTGCGCATTGTGCTGTTCTCAGATTTGTGGGGGTCTTCCTCTCTGCAGTGTTACACATTTCCTGAATGTTTATATTGTGTTGAGTAGAATGAAAGGCGGCCCAAGATGACACCATCTGCCCCATTATGGTCGTACGTCCTCTCCACTCGAATGGGCTTTACCCACAATGCACTTTTGTACATCTTGAATTTCGCCATTAAAGAAAATCACATTGGTTTATCCCCACTCCCAGCGTAGCTGAACTTGGGTAATTCTTGGATGTGGGCTGAGACAGCACAAACATGTAGACCATGTGTCTCCGAGACAAGAGAGTGGAGACATGGACACTTTCTTTCCTGAGGTGATTTCTTCTGTGTCCTAGAGAAGCTGTTACCATAGGCTCTTGAGTAGGAAGCAGGTGATGAAATCCCATACTGACCCCCGTAGACTGACCCCCATAGACTCACCCCCATAGGCTCACCCCCGTAGGCTCACCCCCGTAGACTCACCCCCGTAGGCTCACCGAACACTACAGCTACACAGACAGTTCTAAGACTCAATATTAACAGGATCCTGAAACAATTCAACCCAGCTTTAATTAAATGGGTGGGGACATTATTGGGTGAACAGTCTGTTTGCCAAATGATAAGAAATTAAAATGGAAAAGTGTCAAAGAACACTGGAAATGTTTAACAGTGAAGATGGCTGCTATCTACTGGCAACTGAGCGTAATCAGAGAGTAACACTATTTTCTTTCAACTGAATTAAATGTAAGCATGTATGATTTTAAATGTGGATCAACAATATAGCTGAGACTGATTGTTTCTTCATTATCTATGTAAACCAACTCGTCTCTGTATTCCTGTGTGTGATGATCAATCCTAAAGTGAACTGAAGATGAAGATGGGGATGAAGTTTGAATAAAACTGCTTCTGTATTCTGCATTCACATTTTACTTCAAATGTATAATAGTCAAATGATGGTGGGAACTAAATTATAATTAATGTTGTGATAGAAATGCATCTATGACAAATAGAAACGCACATGTTCCAATAATCAAATTTCTCCTATATTCTGGATCCAATTTGCATATACATCAGGTAATTTGCATTCCTTTTGCCTGTAATGTATCATAGCATGTCCCAGCTATGGTCTTCTTGAAATGTTCATAATTATTGTTATAGTACAACATAGTCAACATGGTAGGAATATCAAAATATCTTGTTAAATGATCTGAAGTGCATTCACTTGATATTCCCTGTGGTATTAGCTACAAGACTGTAAATGGTGTTAACAACTAGTATTTTTGTAAGTTTACAATGGTTCTAATTTCATAATTCTCTAGATATTATAGATTATCTGATTCATGCTTATCTGGGCATCACTTGCTCAACAAGTTTAACACAGTGCAGTTTACAACTAGAGCCCAGATACTTGCTGTAACTGACAGCATTCATGTTTACATTAATGTCCCAACCAGAAACTGCTGAAACAGTAAATCTAGTACATAAACAATGCATTAACAGATGCACAGGTTCAATTGGGATTATAATGAATACTGCTTCTCTGTTTTGACCACTAGGTGGTGGACTTTCCTTTGGAATTCCAGTGAGTCGTTTGTTGTGGTGACCCTGTGAAGCTGGCTGTGAGGTTTTAGACTGATGTAACTAGGGAATTTGAGTTGTTAACATTTCCTCTGCTTGAACTGTTGAAGTCCGTTGTTATGAGGGAGATGGAGAGAAAGCGAGTAGTGCATATCTGTGTTACGTGTGACCTTTCCCACGTAATATGAAGAAAGGAAAGACACTAGAGTGGATTCATGAGAAACATTATAGTGCATCCTTCGATGTTCTAGTCCTGTGGCCCTGCAGTGAGGTGTCTGATCCAGAGAGGAGGTGAAAGGTGAGTGGTGCATCTGTACACAAGACTTCCAGCAGACATTCGAATTACAGATGGATAGCTCAGTGAGGTGAAGAGCCTTCCGCTACTGTGGAGTGAAGTGTAAAGTGTGTGACAGTTGTTGTCACAAAGCAGCTTTATAAGTGTCCGAGTCCAAGCCCCCAGTGAGCAAGCCAAGGGAAAAACTCCATAAGGACATGAAGAAGAAACCTTGAGAGGAACCAAGACTCAGGGGGGGGAACCCATCCTCCTCTGGCCGACACCGGTCACCATGACAACAATTTAAAAAGAAAGAAAAACAAAGAAAAGATGTGAGGGATAAATAAAGTCCATCTTGGTGTAGATTTATAAACATGAGTTCTTTATATAATTCCTGTTCAGTCCTAAACGTCTTGATGGTTGGTAATGTTGGTCATAGCAGAGGAGAATTCAGGGCGGTGAGAGGGCCCAGTGTAGTGGGTTTATCCATCATCCACACTGGTTAGTCAGGACAGTGGGTTGGTCATATCTGGTTAGTCAGGTCAGTGGGTTTATCCTCCATCACACTGGTTAGTCAGGACAGTGGGTTGATCCTCCATCATATCTGGTTAGGCAGGAGGTGGCCGGCCCAGGATGGATCTCCGGAAAGGCTTGTCTCTCCTCATCTTAGTGTTCCTCGAGTAGGCAGGCAGCCATGTGGAGAAGATAGAACAGGGAAAATTAGCTCTGTGTAAGGACATATACGGGACAGATGAGATTATAAACATTTCTGGAGTGTGGCAGCAACTCTGGCATTAAGTTAAACTATTACAGCCTAGCTAAAAAGGCAGACCCAGAAGGTAACATAGACTTGGGAGCATTCTGAGACATTAGCATCCATCCACTGCACTGTCAACAAACTTGAGTGACCACAAGCAGTGACAGGATGACAGCACCAGCGCTCCAGTCTACCATAAAACCCTTCGCCTATGAACCCCTGGATCTGTACCTTTATCTAAGGGGGCTTATTAGTTACCAAACGCTAAACTTAATAAGTGGGTTTTCAACCTAGACTTAAAGATTGTGATTGTGTCAGAGTCCCGGACGCATTCTGGAAAGTTATTCCAAACCTGGGGGGCCTTATAAGAAAAAGCTCTTCCCTCTGCTGTTACCTTATTAATTGTTAGAATTAATAAGAGGCCAGCACCCTGTGATCTTAGTGGACGTGGGGGTTCATAATAGGAAATAAGACTATAAAGTCAATAGAAGAATTTTAAAATCAATATGGAATTTAACTGGTAGCCAATACAGGGCTGATAGGACTGGTTTCATATGATCAAAATTTCTAGTTCTAGTCAGAACTCTGGCTGCGGCATTTTGAACTATTTGAAGTTTATGTAGATTCCTATTTGAACATCCTGACAGTAGTGAGTTACAGTAGTCTAATCTGGAGCTAACAAAGCCGTGCACCAATTTTTCTGCATCATCCTGTGATAATGCATTTCTTAATTTAGCAATGTTGCAGAGATGTAGAAAAGCTATCCTAGTATTATCTATGTATTTATCAAATGATAGGTCAGAGTCGAGTATGACGCAGAGAAAGTGTAATGGGGTAGTCTGTGAGATTTAGCATTAGATCTGGCATTTTCTGTCTTGTGGCCTTTTGTGCCCAGAAGGAGAACTTCTGTTTTGTCCTCATTAAGTTGGAGGAAGTTTAGAGACATCCAGCATTTAACATCCCTTATGCAGGCCTCAATTTGCTTCCTACTACATGTCATCAGGTTTGGCTGATTTATAAAGTTGAGTGTCATCTGCATAGCAGTGACACCATGTTTGTTTATAACTATGCCCAATGATAGCATATATAAAGTAAATAATAGTGGTCCTAAGATAATAATAATAATAATTTTTATTTGTATAGCACCTTTCATACATACATGTAACTCAAAGTGCTTTACAGTATAAATAAAAGAAACATTAAAAGGAGATAAGACAAAGACAAAAAGACAGAAGAAAATGTTAAAAGAAATTAAAGATAAAAATATTAAAATAACATAAAAAGTAAAAAGTGAAGTAAGTAAGATAATAAAAAGTAAAGTAAATAAGATAAAACTAAGATGGAGCCTTGTTGTGTTTCGGGACACACGTGCTGTCAGAATTGCTACATTCTCCTGCTAGAAATGAGTTTTCAGAGCCTGTTGTCCAGGACTGCACAAGGAGCACCAGAGTGTGTGAGTGAGGGAGTATCTGCATAAGGAGCACCAGAGTATGTGAGTGAGGGAGTATCTGGGCAGTCATGGCCTGGTGGTAGGGAACTGGTCTTGTGACCGGAGGGTCGTGGGTTCGATTCCCAGACCTGAGGCCATGACTGAGGTGCCCTTGAGCAAGGCACCTAACCCCAACTGCTCCCCGGGCGCCGGGCTAGGGCTGCCCACCGCTCTGGGCACGTGTGATCCACAGCCCCCTAGTAATCACTAGTGTGTGTGTGTGTTCTAACTGCACAGATGGGTTAAAAGCGGAGGACAAATTTTGATTGTGGTGTAAAAATCACAATTGACAAAATATGGCACATTTTTTTTACATTACATTTATCTGCAGAAGGAGCACCAGAGTGTGAATACCTGGCCTCGTTGGGTCAGGAGAACGTGATCTGAAAAAAAAACAGGCACAGGAGGAAGAGAAATGATCAATGACCAAGAGTGAAAGGAGAGGAGGAAGGAGAACACAGTAGTTCAACCTTCACCTTGGCCTGAACTCATTCTGGGAAGATACAGAAAGGCCGACTTGTGTACAGACTCATACAAACCACAGAACCCCTGATACTGTCAGCTTGTGATCTTACCCAGTCTCGTCCTGGCTACGTGCTTCAAACCATCCATCCTATTAGGGGTTATTGAGCCACCCCACCACACTGCCCGGGTCAGGGAGCCAAACTGGTGGTCACCATGAAGAGAAAGGTGGAACTATTCTACAGCCAAAGTTATTCCTAGAACTATTGGATTAGGGCTGCATTGTAACACACACACACACACATTTTACAAGATGGCCTGAAAGATCTTCATCTTGCGTAGTTCTCCCTGTAGATCCACTCACAGCTCTGGTTTATGGCTCTGAGTTTAGCAGAGAGGGTGAGGAGTGTGAGGGTGAGGAGTGTGAGGGTGAGGAGTCTGTGCATCAGGGCTGGTTTCTGGATCTCCACCTCCGAACCATTGCTAAGGTCTGAGATATGCTCTCTCCTGCTGACAGTGAAAAACTTGTCCATGCATTTATCACATCAAGGCTAGATTATTGTAATGCAGTTCTATCTGCTCTTCCAAAGAGCTCTATTTCTCACCTACAGCGTGTTCAGAATGCTGCTGCAAGGGTTCTGACCCACAGGAGAAAGAGAGATCATATTACACCTGCACTCCACTCACTGCACTGGTCACCTGTCAGCTTTAGAATAGATTTTAAGGTTCTAGTCATGGTTTTTAGATGTCTTCATGGTCTTGCTCCTCTTTAACTCAGTGAAATGATGGTTAGATATGTTCCAGTCAGGTCTCTCAGGTCTTCAAACAGTAATCTACTGGTGATTCCTAAAAGCCGATTAAAGATTGGCGAGGGTGCTTTTAGCCACTATGGCCCAAAGCTCTGGAACTCTCTTCCTGAAGAACTCAGAGGCATTTCATCCCTGCACAG